>NC_030441.2:13702121-13734621 GCF_001660625.3 Ictalurus punctatus | reverse complement strand
GTGCATATTTGCATGTTCTCCTCGTGCTTTGGGGGTTCCTCCGAGTACACTGGTTTCCTCTCCCAGTCCAGTTACATGCGTTGTAGACTAATTAGCATTTCCAAATTGTCTGTAGTGTGCAATTGTGTCTGTTACGTTATCCAATGTATTTCTGTTTGCTCTATGTGCCATTTGTGTGTCTATGTCTATGCAACGGGTTGGCACCCCGTCCAGGGTGTTCCCCGCCTCGTCCCCTTCCCAGGGATAGGCTCCAGGCTCCCTCAGAACATGGATTTATCTCACTCTAAGTGTCAATGAAAATATTGCCTATCATACAGTTGTGACCTATAGATTATTTCGCATTCAGCGTTACATAGAGGTGGTATCAGGGCTGATACTGGCCTGAAATCTTGGATCAGTCCAGAAACAGATTTGACAGTTTTTTTCAGATGGGATCCACTCATGTATTTGATGTGAATGCCTATGAGGAATCTTACATGAATCTCGCATGTGAAAATAAGACAAAAATTCTCTTAAAGAACATTGTGTTTGTCATTAGAGTCGAGGATGTCAGTATTGGGTCAGTATCGGTCATCTAGCCGATACACAGAGCTCTGAGTTTGATATTGTTTTGAAAATGGAACAAGCTGGATTGGTGCATTCCTAGGGTTTCATATTGAGACCTAGTCTATAAAACTGCACTAGTTTATAGCTTAAAACATCTTCAGATTGTGAGATAATTATAAATGAAATACGACCACATTTGTGTGGGAATTTCTTTTGCCTGCTTATGACAAATCTGTCTGACTGACTCAAAAGTCCAATTTAAAACAATTGATTTAATCATAAATCTGTCCCACCAAACCACAGACTAGGGTTAGTGTATGACATACACACTGAGTTCACACACATTATTAATGTTTCCTTTTCAGGCCTAAAGGTCAAAATAGAATGACCCATCTCATAATGGGTTGTTTCATAATGGGACACTTGCTGTGGTCTCTCAGTTGATGCCTGTCCCAGTGGATGTTATTTCCTGTCAATGTTATGTTCTAGACGACATCTTTCCATGGCTTCATGATCACCCTCTAGCTTTTTTTCTGGGAAGGAGAAACTGATTTCTTGCTAATCAGCCAAAATAGAAACTATGCCATAACCTGAAAGAGCTTCTCTCCCCATTGGCCTACAGTCCCATCTTGGCTAACAGTTAAACAGATTAATGATCCCATCCCTGTAATTAAGCGGGATAGACAGTCTAATCACTTGTTTTGCTTTTGAGCAGGCTTGTCTTGCTTGAACAACATTGCTGAATGACAGCACCGTGATTGGATAACAGTGCTGCCGATATACGATAAGCATAATTCAATCAGATTTTTGAGAGAGATTTTGATCATTGTTTTCTGTAAGCAACAGATAATCTGTGCAGGAAAATGTTGTTGCACAACAAGATTGCGAAAACAACTTCTGTCTTACCGGGATAAGGTTTTGCAATGCAAAGCCTCCTGGTGACGGAAGGCTGTTTTTGAATTTTACATGCATTTTTTTTCTGTGCAGGAACGTTCTGTTTCTTTCCCTCCTTCATTTCCTTCTTAATTAAAAACTACAGCTGTTACACTCTCATAATAGGCCACAGCATGGGGCAAACATGAGAAAATGTCTCATCAAAGTTGTTCTTAAGTGGTTTTATGTAACACTCCTCTAGTCAGTCTGTACAGGATTTTGCTAAGTTTTTTGTGATTTGTTTAATTTTGAAAAATTGCAAGCTCCTGTGAATATTGCAGAGTTTCCTTGATTTTGCATTAATTTCTGCAATCTGAAAATTGCGAAACCCTGGAGGGACTGACTACTGTGTGGTGTGCGACTGAAACTGACTTTGTTGGTAAGTAATAACTGTAAATTCTTCCCTCTGAAAAAGTAGTCCTGTCTCAGGAAGTATGTATTGTACAGATCAGGAGATTCATTAACAAATACCTTCAACTGAAAAGTTTATGAAGTTGTTGTATTAAAAAAAAAAAAAAAAAAGCTAGCATTTTGCTAAAATGCTTATTGACAGAATCCATCTGCCCGTAGACTTCCATTATAAGTTATTTTTGAATAATTAGGTTTTCTGTTCTTTTCTCAGTACGTCAAAATTAGTTTCAGTGGAAATTGCAGATACACTGGATAGAGCTTAAGCCATAACAAAATGCTGGAGTATTTCTTTAATAATTGGAGTATATGTTATACTGAACCTCATTTTAACGATTCAGCATTTTAGTAATCATACATTCAGCACAGGAAGGCCGAGATTACGATGGAAACCATTGGAGTGTTCCTTAAAACGATGAATTTTTAAACTGAAGCTTTATTTAAAAGGTGTGACGTTTACTGGGATTCCAGAGTTTCAACATGCTGATATGTTTTGTCTTGCAATGAGAGTGAATTAATCGTCCACTGAAGTGGCATGCAGGCCAGCTTTAAAATCCGGACTGTTAAGTAAATCCTTCTTTTAAAATGAGGGTAGTAAGCTACACTCTGCTCATATGGCTGGCTGGTGTGTGTTAGTGGGTCAGACTGAACAAGGCCTCATGTGTGACACCCGAGCTGGTGCTCCTGTCACGGCAACACTGCTGAAGCATTCAGAATGAGAGGAGGATCATTTGCATCCCATCCCGTCTTTCCTCCTTTCTCATTGTCTCATTCACTTCTCCCTCTGCTACAGCTGTAACGTTCTGTGTAGCGCTAGTATACGCTATATCTCCTTCTATCTTTCTTTATCTGTCTGTGTGTGAGATCCACATCATGCTTTCCCTTGGTTTGTCACCTCTGGCTTGCGTCTGCACAGTGAGTCATTGAAAGCAACGGATGACCCAACCTTGTAGCCTATCCCATGCTCCACCAAAGTATGCCACTCTTCTTCTCCAGCTCTGTGCACAACTGCCATTACTGCACTGTTTTTCTTGCAAAGTACTTATGTTTTCCATTTTCTATCCAAAGTCTGGCCACTGCTATTTTTGGTATTTTACTGAGCTGAGTCACATTGGATTTAATGTACCTCAGCTGTGCTCCTTGTCTAGATGTCTTGATTTGGTGTTTTTATGCTCCTTTTGGATAGTTTGTTGTCATTGTTTGTATAATCCAGGAGTTTTTTTTGTTTTGTTTTGTTTTGGTTGTATTACTGAGAAACTAAAGAGTTTGCAGATATTCTGCCCAAAGTAACACAACGTAAGTAAGAAATAAAACTTTCACTCCATACTTATAAACAACATGCAGTATTTAGCCTACATTGACAGCATTGGTAATGTAAAACAAAACTGAATAGTACACTCTTTAAAAAAAAAAAAAAAAAAAAAAAAAAAAAAAAAAAAAAAAAAAAATTTAAAGGTTCCAATTAGAATCAAAAACGGGTTTTTTGAGCCTGATGTCATAGGAAAACCCTTTTAAGTTGCACAACGAACCTTTTACAGTCATGGTCTTAAGACAACCATCTATTTACTGGTGCTTTAAAGAACCTAGAAATGGTTCTTCACTGCAGTGCCACCAGGAACCATGTTGTCAAGTTCTCTAAAAAACCCTTACTTTGGTTCCTTAAAGCACTTAAGAGCTCTTAAGAGTGGTGCCTGGAGAACCTTTTCCAATCCCACAAAGAACCTTATAGGGTTCACTTTAACCTGTTAAGGGATGAAATCTTGAAGAACCAATACACTGCTCTGAAGAACCTAAAATGAATCAGAACTTCTTTAATCACCAAAGATCCATGTAGCTCAACTCAAGAACTCTATATACAATGAAAAATGGTTCTTGACTAGAAGAAGGTTCTTTGCAGAACCTATGGTGCTGTAAAGAACCATTAAAGAACCTTTTATTTTTAACAGTGTATGTTAAATAAAATTCATATCATTATAAAAGCTTCCTATAAAAAACAAACAACATAAACAAAACAATAGTAATCTTAACTAGTATATTGAAAGTAGCCTTCATTTAAAAAAATAAAATCTGTTCTACAGAATGGCGTTTTAAAGGACTTGGTTTATATTAATCTTATTAAACATTTTATGTAATAATAAGGTGTTATTGTACTTATACGACATTAATATGGTCTGTGTCAACCCATTTACACCTTTATAGCATGTACAAAAGTAAAGCCCCGCTGTAAATGTCGGTGTCTTTGCTAGATGAATAGGTGTTGTATCATACCTCCAGACATATCATGTTGCTGTACAATGACTCATTTATCCTGCTGTGATTATGAACTGGGAGGACACAGTCATTATTTAAGAAGTAGGGTGGAGAGAGGCTTAGCTGGAGTTCAGGTTCCTATGGGAGTGACTTTCCTTCGTCATTAAACTGAATGAATGTGAAATTTCATAGCAGGCTGTGAAACTTGCTGGTGTATCTGGACCTATTGTGTGGTGCTTTCTAGGTGTGACTTTATTTTGTGTACAATAGTTAGCATACCTGAAATCATAGCACATAATGTACTGTAGGCTGTGTGTTGATCTGTGTATGCCCTAGCTGGTGTGTTTGTATGTGTGTGCTTATTTCTCTCTCATGGACTTAAGGAATGTCATCACCTTTGTGTAACCTCATACGCAAGTGAATATTAATAGATAGTTTCCAGAAATAGATTAAGCCTTGTCTTAGACTAACTCAAGCTCTTTTTAGAGAAATTTTGTCTTTAATCTTGTCTGTGTGTCAGGAAAAAGGTCTATTTGAGCTGTACTCAATTGCTGACTCTGCAGTTCCGTTATGTTTAAATTTTGTCCGTTATGTTCAGTTTCTGTCACCACCTACACACATACAGCACATTTAGGCTTCTTCTTTGTTTTTCAGTCTTCAGCAGTCCAAGAACGGTGAACCTGTGCCCGCTGTAGCCTCAGATTCCTGTTCTTGGGTGACAGGAGTGGAACCTGATGAGGTCTTCTGCTGTTGTAGTCCATCAGCTTCAGTGTGAATGTCGTGCATTCTGTGATGCTTTTTTGCTCACCGTAGTTGTAATGAGTGTCTATTTGAGTTACCATAGCATTCTTGTCAGTCCTACCCAGTTAAGGAAATTGTTGTGCACGGTCTTTCACAGTGATGTTTGTTGGTAAACAAGACCTTTTAGCTGTACTCATGTTTGACGCACGTGAATCGAAGAGGCTTTGGCTGAATGCGCGTTTTGATGACGTCACGTGATGTGTCTTGGCCCAAAAAATTTAGAAAACTTGAATCTCCTCTGAATATTGTGGAGTTTGCTTGATTTTTGCATTCATTTCTGTGATCTCAAAATCGCAAAGTCCTGGAGGGACTAACTCAGACTCACTCAGATACAGTGTGACTTACTATAATGTTCTGAAGGTGGCGATCTTGAACAAACAGAATAACATTTTCCCACAGGGCAGTTTGTTATCCTGCGCAAGATGACATGAAGCTACTTGGGTGACGTGTTTACGCTAATTTACAAGTAATGACCAATGCATCATGCGGTTCCTGCTTGTTTTTATATCATTTCTGAATAACTTTTTCAAAATAAGACATATTTCTTCAAATTTCTCAGAGCAAGCAAAGATTGTCCTATAAATTCTTTAATTTTGTTGAACCATTTATTTTCAGTTAAATTAAAGAACCCCAACTTGTCCTCTGGTGGACATTACAAGTAGGAAAAATGAAGGCATGTTATTGACCATTTTAAATGCATTGCCCGGTATTTAAGTGTGTGTTTGGAGTGCTCGATTGCTCTGCTATGAAAATTAATGATCAGAGACAAAATCATTTCATTTCATTTTTTGGTTTAATCTGCCAATTTATTTCTTTTTGTTTCAGTTCAGTTTTTAGTTTTTGGGTTCATCCGGGAAGTTTCATTTCAGTGCATCTAGGTTTTAAAACTCAAACACACGACAAAACACAAGATTCTGAATTAAAAAGATTTCTGTGTAACATAGGATAAAGCTATGGGGTGGTCCACTATGTTTTCTGTCTTCAGTTTAATTGATGCATGGACAATTATTCAATTATCTGTTCACGAGTGCACTTAGTCCATCACACATTAAACTGTTTTGTCATTCAGTAGGCTCATCATAGTGTGCTTCATGCAGGCCATTTACTCGTGAAGGCCTTCAAGTCTGTTTGGCTATTGTGTAGTAATGTAGTCAATGAGGAACATATGCTATTCAGACAAGACAGCCAAGCTATTAACCTCTAATTTGTGTGTGTGTGCAACAGAGATTTATCAGCAAGGTTATATACACAGGATGTGAGCATTTGTTCAGTACAAGAGGATCACAGAGTGATGTAAACACTATTTGTGCATTTTGTAGATGTATATATGATGATCACCAGGCCCAGATCAGGCTGTGCTGTCAGAGCCAGTGGTGGTGAATCATTCAAGAATGAGATCAGACATGCTGAGTTGGATGACGTCATTGAACATGTCTGAATGGACACCAAGGGTTTGTGCTTTCTTGAAAAGAATGACTCCAAAATGCCTAACCATTTTAATGACGTACTACACACGCATGTATTACGGATGTTACTGAATATGAATGCCTTATTCAGAATGAATAGGTAATGTATCGGATAATGATAAAAAAACACACACATACGTTGGAAATCTAGAACCCTGCTCAAAAAAACAAACAAATTCAAACCCTCATAAAATTTATAATGGTTTTAATAGTTATAATGGGAATTCTTTTGGTTTTAATGGAAACTGTAATGTTCCCTGTGGGTCTCTGCTGGTAGTTTGCTGCCTTCTATTGGTGGCATGTTATGTCTAGTGGACACCATTTAAGAAACAATAATGGTAATGGTTTTTATGGTTAGCTGATGGTTTATAGTGGTATTTGTAGTGGAAACCATTAGAATTTCTGTGATGGTTTCTATTGTTTTTTTTTTTTTTACAGTTGGATCTATTTCCCAAAATATTAACAAACTAGTAGCCAAATTTTAACCACTGTGATTTAACTGCTGGAAAAAAAAAAAAGTCCTGCACACATCTGTAGTTGAAACCGATAATAAACGAGTGGACCTGTGAGAGCCTGAATTCATAGACCATGCTGACAGGGCTGACATTTCTACTGCTGTTTTTTTCAGTGTTACAGTGTTTCCGGGGCCGTAGGGTTCATTAAAAACAAACAAACAAAAAACATGGTTTAGTCTGCACCCACTTTGGGTTTCTTTGGATATCTAACTTGTATCACTTAAATCTAAATACAATTACAGTTACAGATATTCGGAGCACTAACAGTATGTTGTATGTTGTATTTTTCTGTTGATGCACTCTTGCTGGTGGACATTACAAGCTTAGAAAAAGAGAGATGCAACATAACACATAAACAATGCTATTATTGTAAGTAGAAACTTACAGAGGTACACACACACACACACACACACACACACACACACACACACACACACACACACACACACACACACTCTGTGCCATCTCCCGACCCCCTAAAGCTCTCTCCCACATGACAGCCCTGCCTCAGTGTCTCTCTTAGCTCTCTGTTTGTCGTTGTCTTTCTCTCCAGCCATTTATTCAGTTCAGACAGTAATAAGAAAAGAAAATTGATCCTGGTTCGGTGACTGCACTTTTGAATTTTGTAGCTGTACCGTGTTGTCCTTTTGTGAGCCAAAACACAAAAGTCAGCGTGTAGAGCTGAGTCATTGGATGACATAACTGCCTTTGGATGACATACAAAAGCACATATCTTTCTTGTGGCTTGACCTTAACTGACCAAAGTGCTCTGTTGTGATAAATTCTGTCCCAGTGTAGCAGATTGTTCAAAATACAACGTACATGTATTTTAGTCCAGGAAACATGGTGTAAATCCAAGTTTGTTACTGTAAGAATTGCCATGTTCTTTCATGCTTCCAATTTCTTGTAAGAGAAATGTGACATCTCCTCTGTAATCCTACCTTGTTTTTTAGACATCATGGCTAATTTCAACTCAAAGCCTTTGTGCTGACTTGTTGTAGCGCCCTGCTTGGCCAAAGCTATATATGTGTGTGTTTTCAGTACAGGGAGACTCACGTGCTTGTTAATGACTCTATTGACTGGGATGTGCTGTCTTGATGAATACAGGCCTTGTCTTAGCTGTGTAATTTCTCTGTTCAAACAGTTTTTGTTTTTTTTTTGTCTTAGTTATTATTTTTTTTAAACCAAATCTTTGTTTGTGCTTATTGTGACTTCCCGTGTGTTAAGTATCTGTGTGTGGATGTGTGTTATTTGAGAGAGCGATGAATGAGGGTGATTTTCACAGATGTACTGTGCCTGTATGGATGCTTTGGTCTGAGACAAGATTGTAAATTTAGCATTTGCACATGGCAGGAAGTGTGTGCGCATGGTCTAATTTAAGCCTTGCATATTAATATAGATTCCTCAGGAAAGTGTAAGGCTGAATGATTGAAGCTACACTTTCCTTTGGTCAAGACACATTTGCTAATACAGTGCCTCATGCATAATGCAGCACTCTGCAGCTGTGTGTATGTGTGTGCACGCATGTGTGCTTGAGTGTGTCTGTGTTTCTATTCTGAGTGGGAAAAAAATCAAGGTCATCTCCAGCTGCAACACATTTTGCATGTTGAGTCACTGCTAATGATCTAAGGAGATATATACAGTGCATCCGGATAGTATTCACAGCGCTTCAATTTTTCCACATTTTGTTATGTTACAGCCTTATTCCAAAACGGATTAAATTCATTATTTTCCTCAAAATTCTAAAAACAATACCCCATAATGACAACATGAAAGAAGCTTGTTTGAAATCTTTGCAAATTTATTAAAAATAAAAAACAAAAACAGCATGTGTACATAAGTATTCACAGCCTTCATATTTATTCTTCATATACAACCGAGATTTGCCAACGATTACAAATTTTAATTTATTAATTGACAGCCCGTCATACTATTTAATCATTTACAGTTCATACATTTAATTTTACGGAATGTTCCTGTTATAATTTGCTTTATATCAGCTATAAACAGATGTTTCATCACCAAATTCTCTTTTCTCTCTCTCTTTAAGTTAACAAGACAAAAAAAAGCAGTTTGTTTTGTTACCAAGAAACCTAAATGTACAAAATCCTCTATCCTGAAGACTTTTCCATGGCGGAAAACTTACTAATCATTACAGCGTGCTAACACGAGACTCCTTCCATAAATGTTAAATAAACACATCCTTACAGAAACATATCCTTTACAGTGTCATTGATTATACCTCTTTCTTTGTTAAATAAGATTGTGTTTGTTAATCTGTTTATTATTGATCTTGATTATGTAGATCATCTGCCATACAAGACCTTACTATTGAAACGATAACTTATTTGAACCAGGGCATTAATATAAACTTATTATGTGAATTACAACTGTCAGTGCTGCTATTTAAAATTAATCTTTAATGCCTTTAAAATGGAAAACAATTCCAAAGGGAAGACAAGAAGACTAATAACCTAGATATAGAAAACATATGACCTTTTAGAAATATCTAAATTTACATAAGATTGCTGGACAATAAATTATGTCCTACAGCGAAACAATAATGTACGTCTCTCTCTTCATTTAATAGATTTTGTCAGCTACATTAAGTTTTAATGAGAAGTTTCAGCTCCACTATACTATATATTGCTGTGTTACACATGACATAGTTACAAATAGTTCATAGACCAGTTGCTTTGACCAAGAATGCATTTTACTTCTTCTTATATCAGAAACATGAATGAGTATGCTGTGTTTACTGCTGCTTATATAAACCCAATCTCTGGCAGAGATGACATCACGGTTCTCAACTCGCGTCAAAGGCCAATCAATAGTTTTTCTGTAAAATACGCTAGTGATGGAACCTTTTAAATAAGAGAGATTGTTTTTGTTACATTTTTCATGAAAATTGCTGATCTGAACATTTCTGACTCTGGGCTGGAAAAATGTTTATTGAAGCCTGAAATTCAAACTTATATTTGGCTTATGTTTTGTTGAAATCCAGTATAAAATTCATTGACCTTTCTTTTCTTTTACAGGCCCACCTTCTGGATCCCCAACTTTCTATACAAAGTTGTCTGCTTCTGTCTCCGGATCAGCCGTGTATAATCCCAACTGTGTCACCCCATCATCCACCGACAGTAACTAACCATTGACCTGGACCCAGCACCTGGGCTTTGTGGTCATGTCTAGCCCTAGCAGTAGTCCAGAGAGAGAGGGAAGGGACACAGGGTCAGTTCAGCTGGAGAACCTTGGCTCTCCAGCATGTCAGGAGGCAGACCCGCTCTCCATTGGCAGCCCTGTGCTGAGCCCAGACTCCAGTTCCCATGATGCTGCTCTCTCTGCACCAGCAGTCTCGCCTGCTGACTCAGAGAATCTCAGTCCGGATGAACTGGAGCTGCTGGCTAAATTGGAGGAACAGAATAGGTATGTGGGCCAAATACACACGTACATGTAGATTAGGTTCTTTCCATTCTAAAGTATGTAAAGTATATTATGACTTAGGTCTCATACTTTCGCACACTTACGATTCTGTATACAGATGTTATTCAAATGTGCATTAACACAAAATAGTCTTTATGCTAAACTATAGAGACGGAAACATTTATCATTCCTGATGTATGAAAATGGACCAGGATGCTTTCTAAAAAATTCCAGTCTAGCATTCTGAAAGCAGCACATACAGTACTGTGGAAAAAGTATTCGTTTATACTTTTGTTTTATGTTGTAATTCGTTTGAAGATCTAAAACTACTCAGTATGAGATACACAAAAACAGAAGAAATCAGAACTTCTTCACAGTACTATACATGTTTGTGTGGCAGCCTGGGAAAACAATTCCCATGGTACAACTGTGACATTTTGTAATATCTATGTGATATATTATATATGTAATATATAACTGATCTCTTATTTGCACTGAATCACAACTAAAATTATATCATTAAAAAGTCTTCACCTTCAAAAGTGAAAAGGGCAACTACTATTCATGATGTAATTTTGCATTTAGATTAACATATAATAAATAAAATAATAATGATAGAAAATGTAAACAAGCAAGCAAACAAAAAGGGCTATGAAAAACTATGTTCATCTTTCTTCCCTGTTTTTCTCCCCAATTTGGTCAACTTCCAATTCCCACCCACCAGCCAACTCTCCCCTATCATTTACCAAATGGGGGAGGGTGAAGGCTAACTTATGTTTCCACTGAGACATGTGAAGCTAGCCAACTGCATCTTTTCGAACTGCTGCTCACGCTGCATCACAGCGTGGCATAACACACTCAGAATAAAGCACTATTCACTCTCTTCCATGAGCTCACAGATGCCCACAGTTCACTAGTTTTGCAGGAGTGAGAGAGAGTACTACTCCCCCCTCCCATCCAGACAGCAGACCGCAGACCGCCAATTTGGTCTATGGCATTGACAGGATGATATTGGGTGAAGACTTTTCTGTTGTGCTTCTCAGGATCCCTGAAAACTACGTTTATCCTTATTTCTGCCTATACATAGCTTACTGCAGCTTTTGCAGCTGTGTTTAAGCTGGATTCTTACCAAATGTGTTTTTTGCAGAAAACTTACGTGAGATTAAAAAGTAAATAAAATAATAAAAAAAAGATTTAAAAAAAATTCCATGTAAACTGAGAAAAATATATTTGTGGTTGTAGTGTCAAAGTATATTATAGACAGGACATCCCAACCTGATTTGGTCAAATAAGTGCAGAACCTGTTAGTATGTTTAAACTCATCTTAAGAATGGTCGCTGTAATAAAAAAATAAAACAAAGTTCCTTAATATGCTCAAGGCAAATACTTATATCAATTTCCCCATACCACACAAACTCATGCACCTGTTTCCACAAGCGGGGTTCAGCAATATCAGATAACGTTAATAGATAAACGTTGTGTGCCAAGGATGGACTTGTGTTCTTCTTCACCTACTACTAGGCTCCTGGAGGCCGATTCCAAGTCCATGCGCTCTATGAGCGGCTCTCGCAGGAACAGCGGCTCCTCACTGGTGTCCAGCTCCTCAGCCTCGTCTAACCTCTCGCATCTGGAGGAGGACACCTGGATCCTGTGGGGACGCATTGTTAACGAGTGGGAGGAGTGGAGGCGCAAGAAAGACAAATTGCTCAAGGTGAGGAGATAGGGAAACTTGTTGTACATTTGCAAGGATATAGCCTGCAGTAGACTAGAAGTGAATGATTTGTATGGAATTGCCATATTTTCTTTTCCTAGGCTGACTTAACACTTGTTAATATAACTTTGGAAAATTGTATTCTGTAACATTTTCAGGATATGCCATTTTGAGCAAAAGTAAGATGATAATTACTGTGTCAAGATGATAATGAATAGTGGATCCAAAATGTTTCTGCTAAATCCATCCAAAGAAGTCCTAAGAAGCCGAAATGTCGGGGGAAATCCATCAGAAACATTAACCTTTTAAATTCCCCGGACCCACTGTCAGGACTTACACTGCCTCTCTTGTAACTATATTGCTTCTCCTGTTCATTTCAATGTGGTTACTGAATAATTTACATTAAATAAATTATTACTGGATAAAACGCTTTTAAGATATTCAGAATAGTAAGCTGACACTTGAAGGTAATAAAACGTACTGCCTGTCTTACCTTCCTTTTTGTCTTACAGGAACTGATAAGGAAGGGGATCCCACATCACTTCCGGGCGATCGTGTGGCAGTTGTTGGGCAATGCCACAGACATGCCAGTGAAGAACCAATACTCTGAGCTGCTGAAGATGTCGTCACCCTGCGAGAAGCTCATCCGGAGGGACATTGCCCGTACCTATCCTGAGCATGAGTTCTTCAAGGGGCAGGACAGTCTTGGCCAGGAGGTCCTCTTCAACGTCATGAAGGTGAAGGAGAAGGAGAAAAGGATGATGACAGTGATACACACTGTATTAATTTGAAGAAAAATGATCATTGCTCAAATTATTATTGGAAAATGTATGATTAATATAAAGCAGTATTATTTACCAGGGGAGATAAGTGACATTTCCTGCGTTTCTTCATGGTAATTTGCCACCAAATATTACAGTGTGTGTGTGTGTGTGTGTGTGTGTGTTGCAGGCATACTCCCTAGTGGATCGTGAGGTAGGATACTGTCAAGGCAGTGCCTTCATCGTTGGGCTGCTTCTCATGCAGGTAAATCCAAATATAATCTCAACTTTTTATTCACACTTTCTTGATTAACCAGTGAATAATGCCTGATAAAATCACACTACATTACGATGAGCATCACAGTGTGTGTGTGTGTGTGTGTGTGTGTGTGTGTGTGTGTGTGTGTGTGTGTGTGTGTGTGTGTGTGTGTGTGTGTGTGTGTGTGTGTGTGTGTGTGTGTGTGTGTGTGTGTGTGTGTGTGTGTGTGTGTGTGTGTGTGTGTGTGTGTGTGTGTGTGTGTGTGTGTAGATGCCAGAGGAGGAGGCATTCTGTGTGTTTGTGCGGCTGATGCAGGAGTACAGACTCCGAGAGCTCTTTAAACCGAGTATGGCAGAGCTGGGCCTCTGCATATACCAGTTTGAATACCTGCTGCAGGTAAGAGATTATTACATGCAATAAGATTATTACATATAAACCTGACATGAGTCTTAGTGAGTGAGTGAGTGAAGAAGAATGAGAGAGAAACTGGTCATTGGGAGAATGATGGAGAAAAAGAATGTGAGGAAAGCAGAACAGAGAAAAGAGAGAGCGATGGAGAATGGAATAAGAGAAAATATAGGAAGAAAGTGAGTGAAAAATAAAAGACAAACAGGAGAAGGAAAATCTGTAAATGTAAATAAAGAGAAAAATAGGGAAAGAGAAAGATGTGTGCACTTGCACTGTGTGAGTGAGAGATTTTAATGCAGAGCTGCTGTCTGATTAATAATAATAACTTTTTTAAAAAAATCAGAATACACATTAAACTGTAGTGAAAGATAATGTTAAGCTCTTAATGCCCTTGATTGTGTATTTTTAGTATTCGCATACATAACATTTAGTAAGACTGAGATAAACCAGGCCGCTTTTACTATCTCAGTCTGGGTTTTTTGGAAAGACACAGCAATCACATCAAAAACCCAGTCCAATGCTTGTGACAAAAAAAAGTGCAGTTTGATGGCAGAGAGAACATATTAGCTAAGCCAGCTAACCACTGTGCCAAAGTTAGCCCTCAAAGTAGTTATTTTATTGAACGATACTTCTCCAGTGTCTACTAGAGTGCAAAATTTACTAACTGGCTAGTGAATGTTAGGCCAACTAGTATATACTTATACACAATTAAAACCAAGCAGTAACAAGCTAACAAGCGTTGGGCTGTGTTATAATCTGGAATTCAAATAGGTGATCAGGTTTGCTAACAAGCTAGCAAACCATAGCCAAGTATCATATTTCATTTGTCTAAATATATTATTATCCAAAACCTGTGTAAAAGAGTATAAAAAGTGGGTTTCATTTCCTATTATCATCGGCTTTGTGTATTATTATTTAATTATGTATTCATTAATTTGTTTTCTGTACTTTTACGTTTCCGTCCAACACAAAAAAAATTGAGGTCCGTTTACTTTTGTATATTGTGAAATTAAGTCACCCAGAATAAAAACAAATGAGCATCAATTTTACTCCGATATAAATTGAGTAAATGTATTGATTAATGATAAAGCACCCTGTTTTCCAAGAAGATGACAAACCACTTTTGTGTAAAAACGTTTGCTAAAACCGTTAAAGTTATGATGAATGAAACCTGAGTATTAGTGATAATGGGATATAAAAGAAAATGTCGGACAGCCACCAGGTGGCAGCAGATATTCAGTTCACCTGAACACTGAGCGCCTTATACAAATTTCTCTCTGGACAATCATTTTTTTTGTCCTCTTGTCTTGTCTCCTTTTTATTTTTAACACGGTGTTTATTTTAACACAGGAGCAGCTTCCAGAGTTGAATGTGCATTTTCGCTCACAGAGTTTCCACACCTCCATGTACGCTTCATCATGGTTCCTCACACTATTCCTCACCTTCCTGCCTCTGCCAATTGCCACACGTATTTTCGATATCTTCATGTATGAGGTATGGTTTAAGTCTGTGCATGTGTGGTAAAAGAATGTGTGTGATTGATTAAGTATGTGTGAGAGGTAAAAGACTGTGTGAGAGGTTAAGTTTGTGTATGTGTGTGGTAAAAGACAGTGTGTGATGGGTTAAGTCTCTGAGTGTGTGTGGTAAAAGACAGTGTGTGATTGGTTAAGTGTGTGTGAGTGGTAAAAGACAGTGTGTGATGAGTTAAGTCTCTGAGTGTGTGTGGTAAAAGACAGTGTGTGATTGGTTAAGTGTGTGTGAGTGGTAAAAGACAGTGTGTGATGAGTTAAGTCTCTGAGTGTGTGTGGTAAAAGACAGTGTGTGATTGGTTAAGTGTGTGTGAGTGGTAAAAGACAGTGTGTGATGGGTTAAGTCTCTGTGTGTGTGATAAAAGACAGTGTGTGATGGGTTAAGTCTCTGTGTGTGTAGTAAAAGACAGGGTGTGATGGGTTATGTCTCTGTGTGTGTAGTAAAAGACAGGGTGTGATGGGTTAAGTCTCTGTGTGTGTGTGTGTGTATATGTAGTAAAAGACTGTGTGATTGGTTAAATCTGTGTGTGTGGTAAAAAGACAGTGTGTGTGATGTGTTATGTCTGTATGTGTGTGTGGTAAAATTGTGTGCAACTGTAACCTTTTGCACAAATAAAGATGTGTGTGTGGGTTTGCTTTTGCTTGAGGGTGGGAGTGTAGATGAATGTACACAGGAGTGAGTATTAATATTAAATGTAAATAGGAGTGAGTATTAATATTAAATGTAAATAGGAGTGAGTATTAATATGCGTCTCTATGTATTTGACATTAAAAGCACACGTGTTGTGTTCTCAGGGTCTGGAGATTATATTCCGAGTAGGAATGGCCATTTTACAGTACAACCAGACCGACCTCATACAGCTGGACATGGAGGGCATGTCACAGGTTAGAGAACTACATAACTCCATGTCTCTGGCACACACAAACTGTTTTCATCTAAGCTGCTGTAAGAATTCACACATTTAAAAACACATTACAATGCATCTGGTAGCATCACTTAGTGATATACTATATTGTGTACTGTTAAAGCTGCATGATATCTTACGCTGGGTTTTCGTGGTTGCTTAGTGGCACCATGTCCAGAGTGTCCCTTGCCTTGTGCCGCGAGTTCCCTGGGATAGGCTCCCGTGACCCTGTGCAGGATAAGTGGGATGGATAGCTTAAGGACTTGTATTATAAAACAGATAGTTTTGGTTCTAAAATCCACTTTTAAATCCGTTTTTAAATTCTCGGTAAACAATTCTGTAGTACTGCGACAGGTTTTAAACCAGTAAAACCATTACACGTAACCCCATCATTCTGCCCGTAAAATACCATACTCTGTTCCTGTTGCTTAGCAACCAAAGCTTACTGTTAATTAAGCAATATCGCATAAGCTGGAGTGTGGTTATAGTGAAATATTAGGCATGGCGGTCATTCGGCTGTAGCTAATCACAGCATATTGGACACAGTATGGCTAAATGTTTTGTTTATTTTTGCGCCACTACAGGAAATAGATTCTGAAGAAGCCACCCTCACTGAGTCACACTTTATCACCCTGAGGCTCACTGTAACTATTTAAAAAGTGGATTTTAGAGATATGTATATTTTAAAGTTTGTGTTGTGTGTGTGTGTGTGCATTATTTTGGGGGCTGTTTTGAAATTTGCATGTACCCTGTAGCTGATTAAATCACACATCAAATCCACACTGCCTGATCTATAGAGAATATAATATATTTTTTAAGGAACACTATGAAAAGTTAGTAAGAGTACATACTATTACATTTATTTTAGCAATTTTGGTAGGAGTCTTCACTTCCAATAGTCAGAGGTAAAGTTTAATTTTGACTGTTTATAGTTGCTATATCATAAGTGAAAATGGGAATTAACGTATTTTTTGGACGTTCCCCAACATTAAATATGAAACTATAAATGGATAAAAATGTGTTTTTCTTTAAAGAAAAATGTAATAAATAAATAAATAAATAAATAATAATAAAAAAATGTAATTGTCAGCAAAGAGGAAGTGTTAAAAGATGAATAAATTGATTGGGGACTATTACTGGAAATTAATCAACTTCAGGATGGTAAGAGTGTCATCAACCCATCATTGATTATTTCGCAATAATGGCATGCCCCCATATGTTTGTTCCCTAATTTTTTAATCCAAATTAATTAAGGGTTTTATTTTTTTTATTTTAATGTCTACATTATTCTTGTCATTATAATCTACTTGGATCACTCAGTGATAACATTTAGTTTCCTTACATACAAAAGGTACTTTTCAAAATGATTTTTATATTTACATGTATCTCAGTTTATGAGCACAGTATGTCACGTTACATTTTTATAAGTCATCCATGAATTAATTACAGTACTGGAGCTTTATGAGGCATAATTAAAGTTGTTGTTTATTAGCGCATGTTGTAACACTTCGATATTCTGTGTCTTTTTCATCTCACAGCACTTTCAGAAGGTTATCCCTCACCAGTTTGATAGCTGCCCTGATAAACTCATTCTCCGAGCTTATCAAATTAAATACAACCCCAAGAAGATGAAAAAGTGAGTCTGAGTGGAGGGAGTAAAGAGGAAAAGTATCAAAAGCAGCACAATACAGTTGAACAAGCAATAAAATACATTACCCTACTTGGGTAGAAGATAGTCATTGCATAAATTTAACATAAGTAACCTCAAAGCTTACTTGATGACAAGGACACAAGTAATTATTCCTTAACCATGATAAATAAAGAGCATGGCTTATGAATTATAGGATAAGATTTTAATTATTAAAGAATATGACATGGCAGAAAACAGAAAAGTGTTGTATATTGTATTTTGCCTTCACAGGACAGCCCTGTTCTGTTGAATAATGGACTATTTGTTTATTACAGATTGGAAAAGGAGTATACTACCATTAAAAACAAAGAGATGGAGGAACAGATTGAAATTAAGGTGTGTAAAAATATCAGGAATTGTTAGACACTAGAAAATGTGAAGCAGAATTGCTTAAAATGTTCTTCTTTCCTGTTACTCGTGCAGCGACTACGCACAGAGAACAGGCTGTTAAAACAGAGGATTGAGACACTGGAGAAGGTGAGAACTTTTAACATCTGAGTTGTGACCAGTTAGTATGTAGACTGGAATAGCTTGTGTGTGTGAGATGTGAGGGTGTGAGATGTATGAGGGTGTGGTGTAAATTTGTGTATAATGTGGACAAAAAAACATGTCATTGGGAAGAGACTGGTTTTGCCGTGTAAATTCTTATTAATTTCTATCTTGTGTCTCCTTGTAATTTCTATCCCTTTTTTCTGAGTTATTTTTTATAAAAAAAATTTCCCTTCTATCTTTTATCTTTATCGGTATCTTGCTGTCTATCTGTTCATATCCCTGATATCTACTCACCCTCAAAACCTACTTGCCATTCCCCCACCTGTCTGTCTCTGATCAACTGTGTTCCTATCTCTCTGTCTTCCTCACCTTTATTTTCTCTTCCGCTCTTTTCTCCGCTCTCGTGGTGTTGTAGGAGAGTGCCGCACTGGCAGACAGGTTGATCCAGGTAAAGTATGGTCAATGTTAAATTAGCAACCAGCTAACACCTCCATCCTATTCTTTCA
Source organism: Ictalurus punctatus (assembly GCF_001660625.3). NCBI lineage: Eukaryota > Metazoa > Chordata > Actinopteri > Siluriformes > Ictaluridae > Ictalurus > Ictalurus punctatus. The sequence continues at coordinate 13,716,018 of NC_030441.2, read as the reverse complement.
TCATTTTATTTTCTTTCCCTTCATTTCCACTCAGGGACTGCGCACAAACCTAAATGCTTTAACAAAAAGTCTCTCAAAATCAGGTGTAAATTAACGCCATGCGTGTAGCTCAGAGCTATATAATCAGCATTACCAGGAACACTTTTTCCTTCAAAATTAGGTGACTTTTTAACTGCCAGCTCAATTTTTGTTCATCCTGACTTTTATATATATATATATATATATATATATATATATATATATATATATATATATATATTTACTTATATATATATATATATATATATATATATATATATATATATATATATATATATATATATATATATATTAATTTAAGATAAATTCCGTAATAACACGAGACAATTTGAAGTATTTAGGGCAATCTTGTGGTCAATTGGGCTGCTTTTATGACCCAGATCTAGCAACGTTGTTTACAGAAAGAAAGAAAACACATATATAAATGCCCTCACATCATACAATTTTCTGACATGAGTCTTTATTTAATAAGAACTTAAGAAAACTGATTATCATTATTACTGAGATAGCAATTCCGATTTTATTACTCCATTTTTTGTTTTGTTTTTTTAAACAGCAATTTGCTCTTCACGCAAAGTGCGTTTAGTAGACATTCACAGGCACAGTTTGCGTGATGAGCTACAAACATTAAATCGAACGGTAATTTCCGATGCCCTGCCACATCAGGCTATGGTTTTTTTCTTTTCTTTTTTTTTCTGCGTCGCACCTCCTGATGTATGTCTAGCTCTCAGTCTGTTTCCTGTCTCCCCCGTACCCCCTTCCCCCTTTGACACCAGCTCTCCCCAGAAAAGGCCTTCTGCATGAGAGAATGTCTGTTTTCTTGATCAGTTATGTTGTATGTTTCCTACACACAGTGGCGCATGCATTGTACATGGCTGGAATGATGTCAGAAAAATCCCTCATGAGGGTTACATTAACATTTTAAGCACACATTTTCCACAGGCTTGCATGTTGAATGTGGATGCATCAAGGTTTAATCTTAGGTCCACTGTACATTATGAAATGAATTAGATGTTACATATAAGTTAAAGTCTTCTTACTTTTGAATATGTCCCTAACGTCATTATCATTTAATCCCCAATCCCCATCTTTCTCCCCTCTCCAGTGCTAAGAATATCAAAGACAACATCCAAAAGAATTCCTTCTTCCTGCTATTTCAGGGTCAGGTGACGAGAGCACAGGAAGCGGAGGAGAATTACGTGATCAAACGGGAATTAGCAGTGGTGCGGCAACAGTGCACGACAGCCAGTGAGAGCCTGGAGAGAGCGCAGGACACCATACGGGACTTGCAGCAACACACGGTAAGTTGTATCCGAGGTGTGTGTTTTTGGCTGTAGGTCATCTTTTTACATTACGAAACATGTACAGTTTAGCTTTTCTGTGACAGTTTACCATTAAAGACAGTTCTTAGGCGCATATATAATATAATATAATATAATATAATATAATATAATATAATATAAATACAAACACGCGTGCACACACACGCGCGCACACACACACTACCAGTCAAAAGTTTGGAGACACTCGACTGAAATGTTTCTCATGATCTTAAAAAGCTTTTGATCTGAAGGTGTATGATTTAAATGTGTGAAATCGGTGTTGTAGACAAAAATACAATCGTGCCAACGTATTCATTTCTTTCATTAGAAAACTAACATTGCATTTACAAAAAAATATTTTTTTAAACGGACGACTCCGAGCAAAATATTCAGAAAAGCAGCCGATAAGAGTCCAGCGTTGGTGTGAACTCCTTTAATACTGTTTAAAAAGCATCTCAGGGAAATTCCTCAAGAAATCGGTTGAGAAAATGCCAAAAATACATTTCTGGAAATTCTAGGCAAAAAGGGGGTCTACTTTGAAGATGACATAATTCCCATAGTTCCATTTGTGTTATTCCAGAGTTTTGACGACTTTATTATTATTCTAAAATGTGGGGAAAAAAATTAAGAATGAGTGTGTCTAAACTTTTGACTGGTTGTGTGTGTCTGTGTGTGTGTCTGTGTGTGTGTCTGTGTGTGTGTCTGTGTGTGTGTCTGTGTGTGTGTCTGTGTGTGTGTCTGTGTGTGTGTGTGTATGTATGTATGTATGTATGTATGTATGTATGTATTAGTTTGCCTTTTGAGGATTCGAATGTTTGCATGTTCTCTGTGCTTTGGGGGTTTCCTAAGGATACTCCGGTTTCCTCCCCCAGTCCAAAGATGTGTTGGAGGATGATTGGCATTTATAGTTTGGCCGTGGTGTGTGAATGTGTGTGATTGTGCCCTGCTATTGGTTGGCACACTGTCCAGGGTGTCCGCCGCCTTGTGCCCTGAGTAGCCTGGGATAGGATAATCGGCAAGGATGGAGCGTGGATAATATTAATATCGTTCTATATATGTTATTTCTCATTCTTTATTTTTTCCCTCACATTTTATAATTTTTGATATATAATAAAATATTTGAGGCCATATTTAAAAATAAATCTGACAAAATTAATTAATAATATAGAGGACATCAGAGCATCTTAATCAAGATATTGCTTATCTCAAGGATTTTTTTTTCGTGTTTAAAATGTTTTTGAATTAGTTTAAAGTGCGTCTGTTTAAAGAGAGAGTTTAGAGAGCTTAAAGAGTCATGAAGCACATAACTTTCCCTATATAAGCTGCCATCTTATTTCACCAACTCTGAGTACACACCAACAGTACTGCTTTCCACACACCAACAGTACTGCTTTCCACACACCAACAGTACTGCTTTCCACACACCAACAGTACTGCTTTCCACACACCAACAGTACTGCTTTCCTCTGAGTACACACCAACAGTACTGCTTTCCTCTGAGTACACACCAACAGTACTGCTTTCCTCTGAGTACACACCAACAGTACTGCTTTCCTCTGAGTACACACCAACAGTACTGCTTTCCTCTGAGTACACACCAACAGTACTGCTTTCCTCTGAATTCACACCAACAGTACTGCTTTCCTCTGAGTACACACCAACAGTACTGCTTTCCTCTGAGTACACACCAACAGTACTGCTTTCCTCTGAGTACACACCAACAGTACTGCTTTCCTCTGAGTACACACCAACAGTACTGCTTTCCTCTGAGTACACACCAACGGTACTGCTTTCCTCTGAGTACACACCAACGGTACTGCTTTCCTCTGAGTACACACCAATAGTACTAGGTGTTAGTAACATCTAGTTTATTTTCCTATACATCCACATCCCAAATTGTTGTATTCCTTTAATACCACAGCAGTTTGCCAACACTAACAGATTTTAATATATTAATGATTTACACCTTTGGTTAATAACTGTTATAGTGTAGTTATATTTAGTGTTGTGATATGTCCACAAAACAAATTAGTTCCTGTTATCACCTGCATTACAAAAAAGCTTATGTGCAAGGGGGCGCTAGTAGGTAACTTACCCTTAATTTACCCTTGGTTTAGAATTCATGTTTTGTTTTGTTTTTTTATTTGTTTTACATTTATGAGGCTTTATTTCATAGTGGCGTCACATCTTTTTATTTGTGTTTTTAAAAAATAGGCATTTTTTTGGTGAACCTAGTCTATCCCAACCCTGCCCCTTCTTTTTTTATTTCCTACTCCAGAGGACAGTTATGCTATTGTACATGTTAAAATCTGAACTGATCCGAGATCAGGTTATGCAGGCTGCACACTTTACAGCATTTCAACAAAGTGTCATTCAATTGGAAGCTTTCACTCAAAATTGTGACCGTTTTAGCATGAGTAGAGGTGTTATAAAAAAAAAATGTACAAATGTTCTTGTTAGCTTGTTTGTCAGTTTGAAAAATATTTTCACACTTCATAAGTACAAGTGTAAGAGAAGTGTGTGGACATTAGAGAAATGGTGTGGGAGAGATGTCTAACATTATACTCTCAGCACTGGGGCATGACATGTGCTATGTTACACACTTAACTATTGATCCCTGACCATCATCAGTGCTGATGTAGACAGGATTTAGGCCTATATATTTTAACGCTAGGATATAGGGACACCCTAAAATGTTCATTTTTGGTTAAATTTCAAGTAGTGAGTTTAAGTGAAATACTCTCTGATTAGAAAATCGAAGTAAGAAATGGGTATAGGTGAACTGAGACATGCTTGTGGTGTTTTATTTAAATAATAATAATAAAAAAAACTTGTTCTTACTGGAAAAGACTTATCTGGATCACCCTATAGTTAGACATATATTTGTCTTACAGTTGATACTAACCTACAAAGATACTATCTAGGAATAGAGTAACTTACATTCTCACTGTGACTGCTTCACCAAACAAGTGCCTTTAACAGAGCACTCATTTACAGTCTCATTACAATCAGAGTGTGAATGATGAATAAGTCCCTAAATACAAAAATCTAGGTACTGGATCTGATGTAATGTGTAGAATTTCTTTCCTTGTTTAATTATAAAGAGTGACTAAAGAGATCTGTGTTCAAAAACTTTTGACTTGTAGTGTATACTGACTTGTTTATATAATGAATAAATGAATAATATTTTTGGTATATTGTCCTATTTAGTTCATCTCAGCTAATAGCCAGAGTTTAAGTGCAATTGAATGTATACTTTATCTAAATCGGTTCATCGTGGTTTTTCACTCTGAGCAAAAGGGGGTTGCAGTGGTTAGGATGAAATGTCGTCTGTATAGTGGCGTGTATGTAGTGCTGGTCTGTGAGGGCCCCTGTCACACACTGACTCAACCTTTTCTGACAAATCTCATCTATTAGACATTGTATATGGACTTTCATTGATGTCTCATGTTCGGAGGTGGGGGGTTTGTCTCTTACCACATTCATCTTTCAAGTAAAGTGTTAATTCCAGTGACACCAGTGAAATTGCTAAACTTTTGACACTGTACTGACAGGCAGGCCTACACAGAGAGAGACCGAGCGTGTGTGTGTGTGAGAAAGAGAGAGATGACTGAAAGTAGTATGGTGAACTGAGTGGAAAAGATGGAGGGATGCTAAGAATGAGAAGTCAATCTCCGTGAGAACGCGTTGTATGTGCTAGGCCACAGCTTTCCCGCTAGGCCACAGTCTTACAGCAAGCACAGTGTGACCTGTGTGCGTGCGCACACACACACAAAAACAAACACTGATGATCATACTATTGCTAAGGGAGACGAACATGGTAAAGTGTCTGGTTTACAAAACGTGTTATAAAACAAAGACCGTAGTGACGAAGTTGAACAAGTATCACTTTGAACACTCTTACAAACAGTGTTGATCTTCACACGCTTTTCGGAAATCAGGCCCGGGCAAATAGGGCTGCGGCTTCTTGCGCTTGATTAGGGTTGGACTTTCCACAAACAGGGCTTTATTTTTAACTGTCAGTGAGAGAGATTAAAGAAATGATTAGACAAAGAAATAGACAAATAATTGAGTACTCGTTCACCACCTAACTGAAATTTGCAAATTGATTTGCTTACCTGACACCAAATTAAAAAACAGGCTTATAGGATATGTAAAGATAAACCTCAAAGAGCTGGTTGAGAATGAGATACTGCAAGTTTGTTTGGGCTGCTCACTGCCAACACTGTACACAAAGACAAAGGGTATCAGTGTAAAAATTGAGAATGTTGACATACCAAAATAAAAATGTAAAAATTACATTGCTTAGCAACACCTGTACATCTGCACATTCATGTAGTTATCCAGTCAGCTAATCATGTGGCAGCAGAACAAAGCATAAAATCATGCAGATACAGGTCAAGCGCTTCAGTTAATATTCACATCAAACGTCAGAATGAGGAAACCGTGTGATTTCAGTGGCACGGTTGCTGGTGCCAGACAGGCTGGTTTGAGTATTTCAGAAACTGTTGATCTCATGGGATTTTCACACAAAACAGTCTCTACTGTTTAGCAAGAGTGGTGTGGGGGGAAAAAAACATCAGCAGCATGAGCAGCATTTCTGTGTGCAGAAACGCATTGTTGATGAGAGAGGTCAGGGGAGAATGGCCAGACTGGTTTAAACTTAACAGGAAGTCTTTAGTAACTCAAATAACCACTCCATACAACCACTGTGATCTCAGAATGCATAACATGCCACAACCTTTTTCCAGTCCTCAACTGTCAAGCAAAATTAGATCCCAAAACTTTCTCTATTTAAAGAGGCAAACCTTCTAGAGAAATATGTTGCATCTTAAATATGGTAAATATCGCAATTATTTTCTTTTACACTAGTTTCATGTTATTACTCCTATTCTCTTGGGAGTAAGATAATAATAAAGACAGGATTAATGTGCCATTGTTTACATGTGGAACTGTGTCACTGTAATTAAAAATTGCCTATTAACTGGACTCTAGAATTAGCATGTCAATGCGTCTCTCTCCTTCTTCTCTCTAGTATACAGAGCAGTTTGTGAACGGGCTGCAGGCTCAGCTCGAGCAGTCTCGCCTTCAGGAAGCAGAGCTCCTTGGTGCACTGAAGGAGATGCAGGACAAGGTGCTGGACCTCGAGAAGGTCAGAACGAGTGTTGTACTATATCACCCCATAGGTCTGTTTGTTTATTGTGTACTGATATGTTTTGTGTGTGTGTGCATGTAGAGGAGCAGCTCCCTGCCTGACGAAATGAATGTAGCGCAGCTTCAAGAGGAGCTGAAACAGGTCAAGCTGAGAGAGCTGGAGACGCTGCGCTCCTTCAGAGAGATGCAGGATGTGGTCACTGAACTCAACCAGCGCTGGCAGGTAACATAGCTTTGAATGGGCTATTAAGGTCCATCAGAGTCGGGACATTTAGGGGCATGTTTTCACTTCAGGAACCTTTTCAGGGTGGAGTCCTTGGGCTGTAGTTCTATTAAGAGGCAGACTAGAAAGAGACTACAGACTAGAAACTATTAGAGAGGAACATGGTGTATTGGTTCAAAGCAAGCTTCACATAAAAACCAACATTAGAAAAACTGTGATAATGTGGTAATTAGATAGCAAGTGATTGCCTATGAACTTTTCTGCAAAGCACTTAAAATAAGAGATATTGCCCCAAAGAGAAATCCAGATGTATATTTAGATCCATAATGAGAAAGCCGGAGGAGATGGTGGCAAGGAAAATCTCCCTGAGATGACACAAGGACGCAACCTTGAGAGGAACAAGATGAGATGAGAACCCATCATCTTCTGGGTGACACCGGATAGTGAGATTATAAGTCATTACATTATATAAAACCAAACACTACTGTCTTGAAAAGATGTTCAGTATAATGAGGTGTATATATATACATATACATGAGGTTAATGAAAAATAAAACATAGAAATTACAAAACTTACAAAACATTATAAGGCTGAGAATGAAAAAAGAGCCACAATTTTACTGAAAATAATGAAGGTCCAAAATTATGACAATAAAATATGTGGCTCTGAGACCACAGCCTAGACTGGTTGGGCCATCAACAGTGAGTGCAAAATTATGATGAACATTGAGTTGGATTGACACAAAAGTTATGTTTTGGCTGTTCAGACTGTTCAGAGGCCACATATCATATACTGTACAGTTGAGGCCAAAGGTTTACATACACTTAGGCTAAAGATATTCAGTCTCACCTCTGCATATTTAATTTCTAGTCTTTGTAAGTTTATTAGGGCATCTAAATCAGCGGTCATTTTAAAACAATCGATTAGACACAAATTTATTCCACTATATCAGAACTCCAGTGGGCCAAGTTGACTGTCTCTTTAAACAGTCTGGAAAATTCCAGAAATTGATGGGTTTTTTTTTAAGCTTTTAAAAGCTTCTGGTTGGAGAATTGTTATAATTAGGAGTTAATTGGGAGGTGTACTTGTGGCTGTAAAACTGCCTACCTTTTGAGACAATTACCTTTTCTGCCCTTGATATCAAGTGAAAATGCAAGCAAATCAGCCAAGAGATCCTCCACAAGTCCAGTTCCTCTTTGAGCAATTTCGAAACAATTGAAGGTACCCCAACCATCTGTACAAGCAATTGTATGCAAATATAAAAATCTTGGGACCACAAAGACACTGCATCATTCAGGAAAAAGGCACAAATTTACTCCCAGGAGTCAACAAACCTTGACCAAAAGGTTCAACTGCGAGCCAAGACAACAACAAAGGAACTGGTGAAAGAGGTTAGAGGCACCAAGTACCAAATATGTACATCCACCATTAACAGAGTCCTACATCGCCATGGCCCAAAAGACTGTCATGCATGGAAGAAGCCCCTAGTCAAAGACAAGAAGACTGGAGTTTGCAGGTCTTTTATTCTTTGGCAGAATGAAACAAAAATTTTAAATGGTTGATCACAATGATAAGCAGTATGTATGGTGAAAAAAGGGTGAGGCTTTTTATTCAAAAACACAATCCCAACTGTGAAGCATGCGGATGGCAGCATCATGTTGTGGGGGTGTTTTCATGGTAAAGGGACTGGTGCACTTCAGAAAATATATGGCATCATGAAGAAATAGGATTATCTAGAAATACTGAAGGAACACCTCAAGACATCAACCAGAAAGTTAAAATGCGTCTTCCAGCAGGACAATGATCCTAAGCAATCCTCCAAAGTTGTAAAAAACAAATGTCTTAAAGACACCAAAGTAAAAGTACTGGCATGACCCTCACAAAGTCCTGATCTGAATCCTGAAGAAAATTTGTCAACTGAAGTGAAAGTGTGTCTGAGCAAGGAGTTACACAAACCTGACTGAACTATACCTGTTCTGTCAGGAGGAATGGGCAAAAACCTTTAACTTGATCCAAGTTAAAGCAATTAAAAGGCATCAAAAATACTATCAAAATGTATGTAAACATTTGAACCACTGAAAATCTGATATAGTAAGTAAAAGCTGAAATAAATCTGTGTCTTGGGTATGATTTTGAAATGATCTGTTATGGAAAAAATAGATACCCTATTTGACTTAACATAGGAAATGTATGAGGAAATGAGTTTGATTGTCTTTAGTCTAGGTGTGGATACACAGATTAGCCATAACATTAAAAGCAACTGCCTAATATTGTGTAAGTGCCCCTCGTGGCACCAAAACAGCTCTGACCCATTGAGACATGGACTCCACAAGACCTCTGATGGTGTGCTGTGGCATCTGGCACCAAGATGTTAGCAGCAGAACAATTTAGTCCAGTAAGTTGCGAGGTGGGGACTCCATGGTTTGGACTTGTTTGTCCAGCACATCCTACATACAGTGCTGTGAAAAAGTATTTGCCCTATCCTGATTTCTTCTGTTTTTGTGTTTTTCTATCTCATTCTAAGTAGTTTTAGATCTTCAAACAGAATACAAAATAAAACAAAGGCAACCCGAGTAAACACACAATACAGTTATTTATTTATTTATTTATTTATTTATTGAAGCAAAAGTTATCCAACTCCTATCACCACTGTGAAAAACTAATTGCCCCTTAAACTTAAAATCTGGTTGTTCCACCTTTAGCAGCAGCAACTGCAACCAAACACTTCCGATAACTGGAGTTCAGTCTTTCACTTACTTCTAGGACTAGGACTTATTCCTATGCTTTGGATCATTGTCTTGCTGCATAATCCAGACGCGCTTGAGTTTCAACTTACGAACTGAAGAACGTACATTCTCCTTTAGGATTTTCTGGTAGAGAGCAGAATTCATGTTTCCCTCAATTATTACAAGTTGCACATGCCCTGAATCAGTAAAACAGCCCCACACCATCACACTTCCACCACCATGCTTGACTGTAGGTATGATGTTCTTTTTGTGAAATTCTGTGTTCGGTTTATACCAGATGTAACGGGACGCCTGTCTTCCAAACAGTTCCACTTTCGACTCATCAATCCACATAACATGCTCCCAAAGAGTCTGAGGATCATCAAGGTGTGTTTTGGCAAAATTCAGAGGAGCCTTAATCTTGTTCTGGGTTAGCAGTGGTTTTCACCTCGCCACTCTTCCATGGATGCCATTTTTGCCCAGTGTCTTTCTGATGGTGGAGTCATAAACAGTGACCTTTATTAATGCAAGAGAGGCCTGTAGGTCCTTTTGATGTTGTCCTTGGCTCTTTTCTGACTTGCTGGATGAGTCATTGCTGTGTTCTTGGAGGAATTTTGGAATGTCGGCCACTTCTGGGAAGGTTCACTACTGTGCCAAGTTTTTCCATTTGGAGATAATCTCTCACTGTGGTTCTTTGTAATCCCAGAGCCTTTGAAATAGCTTTGTAACCCTTCCCAGATTGATGTATTTCAGTCACCTTTTTTATCATCATTTCTGGAATTTCTTGAAATTTTGGCATAGTGTGTTACTGGGTAAGACCTTTTTAACCAACTTCATGCTGTTGAAAAAGTTTTAATTAAGTGTTGATTTGATTGAACAGGTTTTGCAGTAATCAGGCCTGGTTGCATCTAGTCCAGCTGAACTCCATTCAGCCATTCAGTGGCCAAGTCAACACCTAGAACTCTTTGTCATGTTGCTTAAACAATCCCTGAACAATTTTTGCAGTGTGCCCGGGCACATTATCCTGTTGAAAGAGGCCACTGCCATTAGGGAATACCGTTGCCATGAAGAGGTGTATTTGGTCTGCATCAATGTTTAGGTGGGTGGTACGTGTCAAAGGAACATCCACATAAATTCCAGGACCTAAGGTTTCCCAGCAGAACATTGCTAGATCATCACACTTTGTCCTCCAGCTTGCTTTCTTCCCATAGTGCATTCTGGTGCCATCTCTTTGCCAGGCACCTTCCACCTTCTTCCACTGCTCCATAGTCCAGTTGTGATGCTTACGTGTCCATTGTAGGTGCTTTTGGTGGTAGATGGGGGTCAGCATGGGCTATGCAGCCCCATACGCAGCAAGCTGAAATGCAGTGTGTTCTGACGCCTTTCTATCATAGCCAGCATTAACTTTTGTCAGCAATTTAAAAGTTAGAAATTACACATTTATGAGAAATGATTTCAAGATTATACCACGAAGCCAGTTGTCTTAACATAGTCACATACCGCACATGCGCTTCTTTAGAGAAAATGATGTCTAAACCGGCAGAGGATGCAGTTCTGCATAATTATGTACAATTCAGTAGAAACACACGCAATGCACATGTACTAAACTGTTTGTTTACTGCTAAAAATTACTTCCTCTCTCTCTCTTTCTCAGCACTACACATCGCGTGGTGGCCACTGGAAAGAGTCTCCTAAGAAAAATGCCCTGAATGAAATGCAGGACAAACTGATGAGCATGAGACTGAAAGAGGCTCAGACACAGGCTGAGGTCAAAGAGGTCAAACTTAAAAACCTGCAGCTGGAGAGTCAGGTTAGACAGACAGACAGAGAGCGACACACACACACACACACACACATTCTGCTTTTGCCAGCAGTCAAATCACCAATATAACCAAGTGAACCAGTTCCATTGGCAGCCATACATGCCCTCGCAGTAAGATGGGGTGATATAGCAGTTCTTTCACGTCTCCATACTCTTCTCTTCCTATCATTCTGGTACAAGTTGATCTTTGTCTCATCTGGTCATATGATTGTTCCAGAACTGTACAGGCTTTTTTTTTCTTTTCTTCTTTTTTTTAAAGATATATTTAGCAAATTCTAATCTGGTCTTCCTGTTTTCAAGGCTTACCAATGGTTTACATCTTGTGATAAAACCTCTTATTTACTCTGATTGTTGACTTTGACACAGATTTGTTTACCTCCTGGAGGGTGTTCTTGATCTGGCCAACTGTTGTGAAGGGGTTTTTCTTTAGCAAGGGGATCACTTACCGCAGTTGTTTTCCATGGTCTTCTGGGCCTTTTGGTGTTCATGAGCTCACCAGTGCATTCTTTCTTTTTAAGAATTTAATTTGAGAATTCACATTTACATTTATTTATTTAGCAGATGCTTTTATTCAAAGTGACCTACAAATGAGGAAATACAAGCAAAGCGAAATATCAAGCAGAGAACAAATACAAGTGGTGCTACCATACAAGATTTTTAATTTAGTTCTAGAAAAGCAGAGTGTGCAGAGAGGCTGTGAGGTTTTTTTTGGGGGGGGTTATTTATTTATTTTTTAAAAGGATAATGTGATGTTGGTATTTTAGGGGTTAGTTACATGTTCACGGAAGAGGTGGGTCTTTAGCCGTTTTTTGCAGACAGTGACGGATTCTGCTGTCCGGATTGAGGTTGGAAGTTCATTCCACCACTGAGGAACAATTAGTGTGAAGGTTCTGGAAAGGGACCTTGAGCCACACTGAGTAGCATCGGTCACTAATCGATTGCAGATTGCGTGAGGGAACGTAAGCCTTCAGGAGTGTGTTGAGGTAGGGGTGTGCTGATCCAGACATGGTCTTGTACATGAGCATCAAAGCCTTGAATTTGATCCGGGCAGCTACAGGAAGCCAGTGGAGGGAGATGAAGAGGGGTGTGACATGAGCCGTTTTGGGCTGGTTGAAGATGAGGCATGCTGCTGCATTCTGAGTCAATTTAATATTTAATAGTTTAATAGTTATAAAAACGATTAAATTTAATAGAATTTAATAGTTGGCTTGTACATATCTGCTTACATGTAAGTGAAATAATGAGGGAATAACTCTCATCTGGCCATGGAACAGCTGGGCAGCCAATTCTATCACGGCCCCCTAATAATCCCCATCTCTGAATTGGCTATATCACTCTCTCCTCTCCACTAATAGCTGGTGTGTGGTGGGTGTTCTGGCACACTATGGCTGCCGGCGCATCATCCAAGTGGGTGCTACACACTAGTGGATATCCACTTTATGCATACTTTCATATTTTAATCATATTTTAATTCATTATTTAATCTCATTATTTAAACTTCAGTCTCCAGTGGTAGACCTCTCAAATAACAATAACTTTGTCAATGTCCAAATATTTATGGTCCTGACTGTATCTCAGCTTTAGTTAATTTTCAGTTCTTGATGACTGTGTTTTTGTTACACCATTGTTAAAAAAAATATATTTTGATATGAAAATCATAATGTTGCAAGAAAGTAATGTCTAATACTGTCCGAATAAAGTCATAACATTTCTAAAACATAGTGCTACACTATCAAGCCCAAAACTTACACTACCCATGTACATCACTATGTGAATGCAGATTGTGTTACTTAATAATAATAATAATAATAATAATAATAATAATAATAATAATTAATAACTACAGACTGTTAGTTCATGTTTGTAAATATGCCCATTAATGTTGTAATAACATTAACAATTTTTTTCTTTTTTTTCCCTTCTTCATAATATTTGACTCTCATATTTATGTACTTGATATAGTTTTAAAATTGATGCTACATCAACATGAATTTGGGTGTTTTGTGTAAAGTGATGGTACAATAATGTGGCTCAAGTGAATTATATGGTATTATGTTATGGAACTTCAGGGTACTGCATTCATATATGTAAATAATTTTGCCATCTATAGTGTAGTGTGTAGATAGAAGCACTGAAAGAACATAATATTGAAATAAAGAATTTGTGGGCACAAGGCCCAATCAATTCCAGTCAAATCATTACTTGCTTTGTTTTTTCAATAATTTGTACATGATTCAGAACACTTGATGCTGCACTCTTGTCTGTGAATGTATGATTAATGTGTGTTTTTCTCTGGTATAGAATCAGATCTACAGCAAGGCGATGACCCGTCATGAGCAGGAGACCGCCGCCCTGCAGGAGAGACTGCAGAATGCTTTATCACACAACAAGAGTCTGCAGAGTCAGCTCAACGAAATGAAGAGGAAACAGGCTGAGTCAGACTGCAAGGTATTGTATGCTTATTTATCTCACACTTAGGCATTCACACACCTTGTGTGTCCTCGTTTTTGCTGTTTCTTTTATTCTGTGCTTTTTTGATGTATTAATTTTATTTTATTTAAAATAATTATTTAAAATAATCATTATTGGTCCTTTTTCCCTTTTTTTTCT
>NC_030441.2:13547121-13699621 GCF_001660625.3 Ictalurus punctatus | reverse complement strand
AGAACCTTGCAATTTGTGAGACATATAGGGCTGACAAAGTAAAGGAAGTAGTCTGTTAAGAAAGCAATATATCCAATCATTTGTTTTATGTTCTCCTTTTAATATTAAATTTTTACCTAAAGCTCTAAAACAAAAATCTTGACAAATATGGAAATAAGGAAGTGGCAAATCCTTTTTTCACAGAAATGCAGTTAAGATCTAGCACTGCTTATGCATGCCTGTTTTTCCTATTTAAATTTGTACAGGATATGCAAATTATGTGTTATTAAACTTAGTTTGTTGCCAGTTAGAACGTTAGTCATTTCTAGGCTTTAGCTTGCTGGTTATTTTGAGAGGTGGAGAGAAGTGTAAAATCAACCAATCATCTATCAATCTGATAATTCCACATCTGAGAAATAGAGTTGTAAAATGGCATCAAAAGCCACTGCACTGACCACACAACCCTATTTCTCCCATTTACCTAATGAGCCATATACACACAGAGGCGTGGAGGGGAAGCTTTGATGTGTGTGTATGTGATGCTGATGAGCTGTTTTACCCACACACACAAAATCGTCTTTACATGTGCAGCGCTTGCTCATCCAGAGACAAGCCTTTCGTGACTGAGGGTGTGAGAGTATGTTGACATTCTCCATTTTCTTTCTCTCACCGTCACTCCTTCTCTGCACTGCTCTCGCTCTTAGTACTCGTCATCTTCCTTTTTGTTGGTTTTACCTCTCACCACTCTCTGTCTTTCTTTCAGTCACGTTATTTGAGCCCTAAGGCCAGTGTTTACATACAAATCTAAGCATGAGGAAATTGTGTTAAATGTAGCTGCTGCAAAAGACACGGTCACAAATGTAAGCATTTTAAAATCAAATTAATATGTAGGCTATGGACGTTTTTAAAAATTTATGGATGTTATCAAGAACGTTCAGTAATAAGTAGGAGAAATCGGATATAATAGTTAGGTCAAAGTTTCTAACCAAAAACAAGGACTACAGCTGAATAGCTAGATTTTTAAAATATTTTGTATTCAGTTTATAAATTTAATTTTAAATTGAGAGGACTGGTAATTTCTATTGCTGTTCATAAGCAATAGGTTAAGCAATATGGTTGTTATAGTTGATTAATTATAATAATGATTATTGCTTATTGAAATTGATTCATTTTAGAAAAAGATGAATATTTGTTCCTTGTTGATTTTCATTTAATAGCTCTACTATGCAAGTAAATCTCGGTGGCCTGTTTCGTGCGGGTAGCGCACTGACTTTTGCTTTGTGGTTTTCACTTAAAGCTCAGCAAGGAAGTGAGAGGTGGAGTCTGAACCGATTGTAATCAAAAGGAGCTTTTTCATTGGTTTACCACTCTCCGCCCCCAACCTCAGATTGCCTGAGCTCTGCCTGGGAGTTCCATGACGTCATCTCTGAGATTTTTTTGTGTGTGTGGCTCCCTACCTGTATCTTTCTCTCATGCAAAGTTCAGTGAGTCAAAGTAAAAGAAATGAAATGAGACATAAAATTGTGGTCCACTCCAGTCACGCAAAGAAATCATCTGACTACGCTTTTCACACACAGAATACATGCCACATATACACACATAGCATGCCACATGGAGAGATATAGGTATGCTAAACATTACAAAAAATGGCTGACGTTCTAGTCAATTCAGTAACGTAAAGATGTGATCATGTAAATCCACTACTTTTTAAAGCAGTTATGTACACTAAATACATAATGTTGCCTAGGAGAGATTTAATGAATATATAATAAAAATAAAAACAAGTTCACAAGACCACAGCCTCAATCCCATCAGTCCCTCTTTATTTACCCAGAAGCAAATCAACCCATTTCATCTTAACCAGTATGTACATGTGTATTTTGAGGTTTGTTGGTTTTTTTTTTTTTTTTTTTTTTTTTTTTTTTTTTTTTTTGCTCTTACCTTACTCTTATCAGCAATGCAGCCTAAATTCCTCATTTATGACACACATTATTCCACCATGCGTATCGAACCAGTTCAGACCAGTACTGAACACAAGAGGTTGCAGAACAACACAGCTGCAGAAAAGGAAATGTAAAAAAAATGCTTGAATGAACTTCTGTTCCATCATATCTGTTCCTAAGCCCTATTATTACTACTACTACTACTACTACTACTACTACTACTACTACTACTACTAATAATAATAATAATAATAACCTACCAACTTACATCACCCCTAAGTTCTGGAATACAGAGTGTCCCAAAAGTCTCCATACATAGGGGAAAATAGCACTTTTTAGTTCATACTTGTTTTTCATACTTAGTTTATATTATATATTATTCTCAGATAGCCTTTAAGAATGCCTTTGACAAAAAAAAGAACGCATTGAAATCATGGCTGGATCGGGAAACTGTTGCAAGGTTGCGATGGACTTTAACAGGAAACATGGCAAGCACATCATACACATCACTGTTGCCAAACTTATTTACAAATTCAAAAATACTGGAAGAGTTGCGGACTAACCGAGATGTGGACGTCCACAAACGTCCACTGACAAAGGCACAACTGACGTGGTGCTAGTAAACATAATCCCCTATGTATAGAAACGTTTGGGACACCCTGTAGTGTTACGCTAACATTAGGAACACAACACCATATGTGCTTTTTAACCAAAATCAATAATGTACTTTTTAAACAAGTGGTCTATGTATGTATGCATGAATTATTATTATTGTTTTTATTGTTGTTTAAAATAATAATAATAATGATGATGATGATGATGATGATGATGATCATGATGATCATGATAATAATGATATGAATAATAGAAAACATTTTAAATCTAGAACCCTTAGGTTCTAGAAGGTTCTATATAGAACCTACAAACTTCTTTAGGAACCTTTTTATTATCCAAAGAACCCTTGAAGAATGTAAATATGAGTTTGATATAGAGGCCGTACTTCCAAAGCTTCCAAAGAGAAACATTTCCCAAGAATATATTATTATTATTATTATTATTAAAATAAATAAATAAAACAACAACAACAACAACCCATCTTGACAAAGTGTCAAGTGTATCTTGTTAGATAACATGGAAGAGACAACTTATGGTGCTGTGAAAAAGTATTTCTTCTGTTTTTGTGCATCTCGCACTTTGTTTCAGAAATGAAAACAAAATCTAAGATATGAGTAAACACAAAATACAGTTTTTAAATGATAGTTGTTTATTGAAACAAAAAAGTTATCCTATACCAATGTGAAAATGTATTCGCCCCCATAGTTACTAATTCCCCAAATCTATGAAACTGCATTCATAATAGGGTTCAGCTGGACTAGACACAACAGGCCTGATTACTGCAAACCCTGTTCAATCATATCAACACTTAAATAGAACTTTTTCAACAGCATGAAGTTGGTTAAAAGGTCTTACCCAGTAACACACTATGCCAAAGTTGAAAAAATTCCAGAAATGATTAAGAAAGTAATTGAAATAGATCAGTCTGGGAAGGGTTACAAAGCTATTTCAAAGGCTCTGGGACAGTCAGTAGTGAACCTTCCCAGAAGTGGCCGACCTTCCAAAATTCCTCCAAGAGCACAACAAGGACTCAACCAGGGTGTCACAAAAGAGCCAAGGACAACATCAAAGGACCTACAGGCCTCTCCTGCATCAATAAAGATGTTAATAAAGGTGGGGGTCAATAAAGGTGTCAATAAAGTTGGAGTTCATGACTCCACTATCAGAAAGACACTGGGCAAAAATGGCATCCGCGGAACAGTGGCAGGGCAAAAAACACTGCTAACCCAGAAGAAAACGAAGGCTCATCTGAATTTTGCCAAAACACACCTTGATGATCCTTAAACCTTTTGGGAGAATGTTCTGTGATTGATGAGCCGAAGTGGAACTGTTTGGAAGACAGGGGTCCCGTTTTAACTGGTATAAACCAAACACCGATTTCCACAAAAAGAACATCATACCTACAGTCAAGCATGGTGATGGTAGTGTGATGGTCTGGGGATGCTTTGCTGCTTCAGGGCCTGGGCAGCTTGCAATAATTGAGGGAAACATGAATTCTGCTCTCTACCAGAAAATCCTAAAGGAGTCCGGAAAATGTCCGGTCTTCAGTCCGTAAATTGAAACTCAAGTGCAACTGGATTATGCAACAAGACAATGATCCAAAGCGTAGGAGTAAATCCTAGTCCTAGAAGTAAGTGAAAGACTGATCTCTGGATATCGGAAGCATTTGGTTTCAGTTATTGCTGCTAAAGCTGGCACAACCAGATTTTATGTTTAAGGGGCAATTAATTTTTCACATTGCTGATAAGTGTTGAGAAAACTTTTTTTTTTTTTTTTTTTTTTTTTTTTTTGCTTAAAAATAAATAATTTCATAAATAAAAACAGTATTGTGTGTTTTAGTATGAGCTACACAAAAACAGAAGAAATTAGGGTTAGGAATACTTTTTCACAGCATTGTATCTAGGTTAGGTTAACCTAATTTTATCTGATAGCAACAACCACACTGCTAAACAGCTGGCCTACATTGTATTCACCATATTAAAATGTGTTTGTTGTAAACACTGCATATTTATTAAAACATTGAAATTGCTCATGAGGATATTCTACTAGGAAATAAAACACACAGTACAGTACAGTGCTCACACAGAGAGAGGGAGCGGGAGAGAAAGAGAGAGAGAGTGAGAGATGTAACCATATTACTTGTTACTGAAGATTAAATAAATGTTAATGTAAACTAAATGTCTAAAATCCTACCTAATATACCTGATTTGTTTTATGAAATGTCACAATACATTAATGCAAAAATGAGAGGGTAAAAAATGTCACAACAGGGTGTGTTCTAAAACCTACAGTGTACTATAGCTAGCTAGCTAAACCCCCCAAAAAAAGATGATACTTAAGATTCCAGTAGAATACCAAATATACTGAAATTGTGACCTAAAAATATTGCAGTCATATTTCTGGGTATGCTCACATTAGTTAACCTAGTCAATGGATTTTGCCATGGGATTTTGCTATTGAATATTCACCCTTTCTTCTGAGAGTTATACTGTCCTTGAAGTGTGGGTATGCAAGGTCGATGTAACGAGTCAGATGCCAAATCCAGACAAAATATCAATTTATTGTTTATTAATACAATTACTTTAGCTGGGACCTTGAAATTTTTCTACAGAAAACATCATTTCTTTGCGATTGATTATCACTGGCATGGTGGCTGAGAGGGCCAGGCTTCTCTGTTTCCCCTGTTAACGCCACTCATGTGTTTTACAGACAGTACTTAAAGATAAATAAAGATTCTTCCTTTATAACACAAATCTTTTCATTTTAGATAAGGCAGCTACGTGGTCAACCCTCCAAATTTCAGAACTCCGGGGGTGGAGCCTATCAGGACCTGTGTCTGGCAAGCCCAGTTTCTGCGGAAGGAGACTACCTGAGTTCAGATGATGATCTCCTGCAGAGCCCGCTGCCTGGCACAGCGCTGTATCCGCACCACACCTCGACTCATCTGGACAGCGAGGGCAGCACTGAGAGTGATGGAGACGAGAGGAACGAACCCCACGCCACCCTTCCGTGTCAAGACACCATGCCCACCCAGCAGCAGCTTTATCCAGAAATGGTGTACACCGAGGGCCCAGAGAACTGAGGGGGGTGCAGAGTGGGGGTTTGGGTGGAGCAGAGCGGGCGGAAGTATTCAGAGGCATGTATTGCCCATGGACGCCTATGGACCGATGATGGCGAGAGATTTGAGTACAGACACATGCACACACGCTGACACACTAACATGAGGACAGAGCTGAAAGGCATGACTCTCGGCTGAGTCCAGGAGGAAGTCTGCATGTATATAGAGAACGGACTGACACAGAGGTCATCCTTCCTTCCCTTCCTGTGTCTCCATTCTTCCATCTCTCCTCCTTTCCCTCTGAAAAGTTAAACTGGTTCTGAAAAGTCCACTAACACCCATCAGCATCAGCTTTAGGATGCACACACTCACATACATGCACACAAACACACTTCAAGGGCCCTATTTTCATGACTATAATGCAGAAACAAAAGTAATACACTTATATCTCAGGCAGTAAGAATGGCATGATTGTGAAAAGGGTTTGGGTGTGAATTAATACAATACAAGAAAGGAAGTTGGGTAAATTTTATTTAAGAAGCAAGTGTGCGCAGTGGTGTTTTCATAATCTCATTAAGCATCATTACGTCTTGTTGACACATTTAATTGATTCTACTCTTCTGTTAATTACATGATGTGTAAATGATGCTTTGCTGATTCACATTTCGTAGCTACAACTGATTTGTTCGATTAGAACAATTCCATGTACAGTAGTATATATTTATTTTGTATTGTTGCTTAAAGTCAATAAGCTACAGTCTTGACATTTGTGATAAAGAGAGATAATGTAGTGACATCTAATTTTTCAAAGTATGTTTGAAAATACCACTGCATACGTTCATTTGGGATTATGATAAATGTCCATGCAAACAGGAAAAAAAACTAGCTTATGTGTAACCATTAAGTTACCAAAATAGGGCCCTTACTGTTATCACTACCGTAAATTTAGAGCTTGAGATTTATTCCTTGGTCATTCTTTTGACTTAATCGACTCAACTTCCCATAAGAGTGAAGATTTTAACTGTACCACCACACTGAATGTGTAGCATCAGTTTTCTGGGAGTTGGACAATATGAATTCGATACACCTGAGTTGAGAGTGCAGCAGAAAGGCCGAATAGTGAATCCACAGTACAAGCCTCTGGCAGAGAACTACTGGGAGCACCATGAAGTTAAAAAAGGTCAGGAGTATTATGTACATTACGCACACACTTGTCTGTACAGCAGTTTTCTCTCTCCACAGAAGAGCACTTTTGACATATCTTGAAACAAACACCAATCACTTTATTAGAAGGAAGGGAAAATACGGACAGAAGCTTGACATACATGTTTATTGTATGTTAGTATGTTAATAGATGTTAATAGATGCGTAGCTGAAAAATACTAACAGTTATCTACTGTAGCTAATCTGTGTTTGTATGTGTCTCTGCAAAAAAAAAAAAAAAAAAAAAAGCAATTTTTGGACGGTAAAAGTTCATTTTGTTGTTGAAAAAGAACACAAAGCTACAAAAACAATATCTCAAACTTGCCAAATTTTACATGTTATTTATGTTTTTTAGCTAGTTTATTATTATTATTATTATTATTATTATTATTATTATTATTATTATTTTATACATTTATTGAGATCAACATAAATATAAATACTTTTAATTTCTCCTCTGTGCCAAATTGTGGAAGCTGCAAAATAATGGCATTTAAGGTCCTCATGAAATGAGAGAATTTCTAACATGTGCTGCTAGTATGATTTTTATTTTATTATTTTTTAAAGATATTCCTTATGTTTTCATATATGCACATTTTCTACCAGTCCTAATCCCATGTAGTGTCAGTGTGTTAATGCACACTATGTGAATACTTGAGGGTTACTTGAATTTAATGTTTTATATATATATAATATATATATATATATATATATATATATATAATTTTCCAAGGCAAAGTCAAACAATGCTCCCTCCTTTAGTGTAAAATGTACTAAATAAACTAGTGTGCGTTTGGTTTTGGATTCGGCACCAAATATACAATTATTGGAATTTTGTCAAACCTCTACCAGTGAATGTGTTAATACCACTTCAGTTTCTTTGACCAAATTTCAAAACGTTACAAAAAAAACATGTATGCCATCAAATGATTCATTAGTAAAAGTATCTTGTTAGCTTTTCTGTTACATTTCTCTTTTTACCTTGGTTGTGTGAAATCAGGCCACAGTGACCATGTTCCTCATTGTGTTGACACTTGTGGCGTCTCTTCTTAATTGTTTCACTTCAGTACTCATGTAGATTCTATGGGAATTTCTCTTGAGAGTACATTTGTCTGTGATTTCACCAGATTTCAGCCCTGCCTTATTCAGTTTTTCAAATAGATTTTTAAATGTACTCAAAGCATACCATGCTCATCTTTCAACCAGATGTGGATGTATAGGGTGTATAATTAAGGACAGATGTCTAAAAAGGTCAAACATTTTCTTTCATTTTTTAAAAAACAAAACATATATATGTATGGTACATTAACAGAGTGATGAGAGATGCATTTAATGTATACTATATAAAGCAAATGAACTATTAAGCCTGTTGTCAAAGAGCAGCATGTCTATTTGTGAGAGGTACATGTTTGACTTCTGTCCTGACGAGGGTACAGGGTTTTTACATGGATATGGTGTTTGACAAGCAGCTACTGTCATTCAGATTGGATGTTTTAATCGTTTTACCCTTCAAACTACTTTTTTTTTTTTTATATCTTCATATCCACTATAGGACAATAATTTCCATATTGTGAGAAGAAGTACAAAAAATGTCTATAAACCATAAAGCATATTAAAAGGGGAAAAAAGGTATTTCCAGTATTGCTAACCGATACGAGTCAAGCAGGTAGGACTGGGACTGAAGTTACATATCAATATCAACTCCCACTGTGTTGGTGCAGGGGACTTAATGTAGCATTTTTTTTTTTTTTAAATTTTCACAGGAAGTTGGGCTCATATCTTGGCCTTCTTACATCATGTGTAACTGTTTTGTGGTTGACGTTTGCCTTCCAGAGAATGTTGACCAATCAGTGTGTATGTGTGTGTGTGTGTGTGTGTGTGTGTGTGTGTGTGTGTGTGTGTGTGTGTGTGTGTGTGTGTGTGTGTGTGTGTGTGTGTGTTTGCGGAGGGACCTGTACAAATATCAGTTTGTTAAGTCTAAGTGAGATCATTGTTAGGGTGGATAAAACTTATAACTTATAACACATAATTATCCAAATTGGAAGACTACAGTTGCAATCAAAATTATTCAACCCCCCAATTGCAAATCAGGTTTATTGTTAAGATTTACAAACTTCCAACTGTGCAATCAACAAATCAAACAAAAGAAATTGAAATAGTTCAACACAACAAATGCTTCAAGTGGTTTCCTCAAATTCTACTGAAAATGCAACTTATGATTTCTCCAGTTTCAAAATTATTCAACCTCTTTATGGCAAGCATCTTTAGTACAACCCCAATGCCAAAAAAGTAATTAAAAAAAAAGTCGGGACAGGGGCAACAAAAGGCTGGAAAAGTAAGTGTTACTAAAAAGAAACAGCTGAAGGAACATTTTGCAACTATTTGGGTTAATTGGCAACTGCAACCGGTCAGTAACATGATTGGGTATTTTTTTTACAAAGAGTATCTTAGAGAGGCAGAGTCTCTCAGAAGTAAAGATGGGATGGAATCTGGAGGGAAGCATATGTTGCTCCAAAACCTGCATATACCTTTCAGCATTGATGGTGCATGTGCAAGCTGTCCGTTCCATAGGCACTAATTCCCCCCCATACCATCCCAGACACAGACTTTTGAACTGAGCGCTGATAAAAAGCCGGATGGTCCATCTCCTCTTTAGTCCTCTGTAATTCAGATGATGCGGTGTCCATGGTTTCCAAAAAGAAATTTCAATTCGTCTGACCACAGAACACTTTGCTTCAGTCCATTCTAAATGAACTTTGGCCCAGAGGAGACTGCACATTTTCTGGATCATGTTCACGTATGGCTTTTTCTTTGCATGATAGAGCTTTAACCAGCATTTGTGGATGGCACGGCAAACTGTTCAGACAATGAGTTCTGGAGGTGTTTCTCAGCCCATTAAGTGATTTTCATTACAGAATCATGCCTGTTTTTAATGCAGTGCCATCTGAGGGCATGCAAGATTGATTGTCGCCTTGTCCCACAGAGATTCCTCCAGATTCTCTGAATCTTTTGATGATGATATGTACTGTATATGATGAGATGTTCATAGTCTTCGCAATTTTGCACTGAGGAACATTATTCTGTAATTGTCCCACAAATTGTAGATGCAGTTTTTCACAGATTGGTGAACATCTGCCCATCTTTACTTCTGAAAGACTCTGCCTCTCTAAGATACTCTTTTTATACCCAGTCATGTTACTGACCTGTTGCCAATTAACCTCCAGCTGTTTATTTTTAGCAACACTTACTTTTCCAGCCTTTTGTAGCCCCGTCCCAACTTTTTTGGGGATGTGTTGCTGCCATCAAATTCAAAATTACCTTATTTTTTTCTAAAAATGGTACATTTACTCAGTTTAAACATTTGATATGTATTCTATTTTCTATTGTGAATAACATATGGGTTTATGAGATTAGCAAATCATTGCATTCTGTTTTTATTTACATTTATTTGCATTTTACACAGCTTCCCAACTTTTCTGGAATTAGGGTTGTACTTAGTAGAGCACCCTTTTGCTATTATGACCTGCTGCAAATGAGATGCATGAGTTCCTGAGGAATCTTAGCCCATTCCTAATCAGCAATGGCCTCCAGTTCAGTAATATTCTTGGGTTTGTGCACTGTAACGGCCTTCTTCAAATACCACCAGAGAATTTCTGTGGGGTTCAAGTCAGGTGACTGTAATGGCCCTGTAGAATCTTCCAGGACTTCTTCTGCAAACAAGCCTTGGTGGAATTTGAGGTATGCTTGGGATCATTGTCCCGTTGAAAGGTCTTCCTCACAGATGGCATGACATTTTCTCCTATGATTTCCTGATACTTCAGTGAATCCGTTTTGCCTTCCATATGCTGCAGGTTTCCAGTGCCAGAGGATGCATGCTTGACTGTGGACAGAGTGTTCTTTCTTCATTCTTCTTTCTCCAGACGTACTGCTGATCCAGCGTGCCGACAAGTTCCAATTTTGTTTTATCGCTTTACAGAACTGTATCCCAAACCTTCTGTGGCTTATTTATATGATTGTGAGCCTAATTTTCTTGTGCTTTTGGGTCAGTAGTGGTGAACGTCTTGGAGTTCTGGCATAGAAACCTTCTGCGTTTAGTACGCACCTTACTGTGCTCACTGAAACCTCAGTGCCTGTTGCCATCAAGTCTTGCTGTAGGTATTTTGCAGTCACTCGAGGGTTTTTCACAACCTGCCTTCTCAGAAATCTGGTTACAGCCATTGATGGCTTCCTTTTTCTGTCCCCTCCAAGAATGTAATGTATTTTTCCAGCTCAAGCAAACCTGGTACAAATAATGAAGCCCTTGATTGTGAGCTTGAGACAACACCTGCTTTGCATATTTGTGCTGTTGTGAGGGATTCTATTCAGGGGGTTGAATAATTTTGAAACTGGAGAAGTCATTTAGTTGCATTTTCAGTTGAATTTGGGGAAACCACTTAAAGCATTCGTTGTGTTGAACTATTTCAATTGCTTTTGTTTGATTTGTTGATTGCAAACAGCTGAAAGTCTGTAAATGTTGTCTGATTTGCAATGGGGGTTGAATAATTTTGATTGCAACTGTGTGTGTGTGTGTGTGTGTGTGTGTATATATGTGTATATATATATATATATATATATATATATATATATATGTGTATATATATATATATGTGTGTGTATATATATATATATATATATATATATATATATATATATATATATATATATATATATATATATATATATATATATATATATATATATATATATATATATATATATTGGAAGGCTAAAGGTGTTGGTTTTAGCCCAAACCTTAATAAGCGTGAACATCAAATGACCTCATACTTGTACAGTATATCATTCACAGTGTCTGACTTACACTATTTCCATGGTGCTCAAAAGTGTGCATTTCTCAAAGTATTCAACTTTAATTGTATCACCTGCCATCACTGTGACACTGGAAGAATCTCTCCTCTGTTGTTTATATATATTTATGTTTGGTTCATTGCCATTAATTTATTACAATCATGGATTCAGTGAAATCGTGGTTGAACTTGTGTGGGGTTTCAAGACCCCTGTTTGGTGCCATAAAACTCATTCCGTCAGAAGAGACTTATTGCATATTTACTACACATTTACCATGTAAAAACCTTTTCAGCTATTTCTAATTTCAAATGCTTGCAACATGGGTGCCACCAAAGATGGCTAACTATTGTTGTTAAGGATGAAGTGAAATGGCAAGAACGCAGAATATTTTGAGTCTTATTCTGAATCAATAGCCTGCTTTGGTAATTCCCTTTGTTTCCAAATACGTTTTGTTCCTTTCCTCAATATAACTACACGTAAACTTCCCATTGTTTCTTACCCCATGTTTTCCCTACCTGCCCTTTTTGTCCTCCTCAGTCTTTTTACATTTTAAACATTTGTATGGAGTCATGTTACAAAGTGTGGAAGCTGTCGATGTGGCTTGTAACGACCAATGTGAGTTCCTTTCCTTGTAGAAACCTTCATGCCCCATTTTCTGACTTCAGTAGTATTTTAAAAACAGTTTGGGTCTCTTTTGTGCCCTTCAAAAATCTGGTCCATTTGCTTTTGAAGTTCTACAGATGTCTCATCAAATATTACATAAATTACGTTCATTAAAAAAAAAAGTATTTAATGATGACTCTGTGCTCTGTACTTGATGAGTGATATCCTGCGGAAAAAAAGAATAAACATTTACACTATTCTCAAAGATCACATGCCGGATTATGTGTTTTCTTAATTAAGTTAATATTCTTTGGCACCCTTTTTTCTGGGTACCAACATTAAAACTGTGAAATATTCAGGTGTGTTTGGATAGGCTGAACACCAAAACCAGTCTTTTTCCAACATGAGCTGACCCAGCTTATGTGCGACCTAAAAGTTAATTAACTAAGGTGTATAAATTTGGGAAACAACTAAAACGGTGCAATTTTAGGTTTAAAGATTATATTGAGATGACCCAAATTTAGGCAAGTCTAAAATCATTGCTACTGCTCACAGTGGTTTCACACCTTTGCAGACGGTTTTCACAGCTCATCACCTTTTCTGGCGTCTCGTCACATTATATCCCTTTCTCTTTCTTTTTTCTTTATTTTTCTCCATCCATTCTCTGAGTCATGGAGTGCCTTCAACACCACTTGGCACCCCTTACTAACTAAAGCAAAGCTATTAATGCCCTGATGGTTTATGCATCATGCTTTGACTCATAACTTCTAAAGCCACAGCATCTTCACTCCAAACACATAAAATAGGTGAGATGAAGTGTCTCTTGAAAAAGTAATACTGAAGAGTTCTACAAATGAACACAGTGAACTTTTCTGTCTCTGTGGAGAGGATTGGAGGACTGATCTGTCATTATTGTGGCCTGTGGGGATCCAAAAGAGATGCAGAGGGTGAGACTTTGACTTTAATACATCAGCTTATTTAGAAACAAAAAAATCCATTAAAAAAAATCTTTAACAGAATGCATACAAGCATTTTGAGACTAAACACACTGTATCAACCTTATTCTGTTTCTTACTGTAAGCCAAACACCCAACTTAGCATGACCACAACCTAGTATAATGTTGTGTTAGTTGATAGTGTGCTGAGCAGCCTTCACTTGAATTTGAAATTAAATCAACCACATTTAAAACTTTGTGCCAACTATGAACAATCGATAAACACGCGTAGCACAGTCTGTGGCCTAAAACACATTCCATACCGGAGTAAAAGTGAGCTTTTTTTTGTTGTTGTTGCTATTAGGGCTTTATATATTACCTTCTACACCATGCCTTATAGCATGTGTTTTTGTTTCTTTGTTTGCTGTCTTTGAGGAGTTTATCATACCTGCACAACGTGGGACCTCTTTAACTGTAAAATATATTTCATAGACTCCAAAAGCCCCCCACCTTTTTCTGAAATTTCCACCAACAGAGCACATTAGGTCTAAGGTAGCATTATTTATAGGCCAACTTGGTTTTGGGTTATTGAGGTTTGAATGAAACACATTCAGTTCAAGGGAACAGTTAAGCAGGCTAATAACTATATGAATTTAATAAGAAGAAGAATAACTTTGACAGGCTGTGATTTCCAACACTGTCAATAAGTTTAAGGAAAGAAAGAAATCACAGACATCTGGAAGTCTTGAAAACAACTATGCTATTGAACTACTGTCTAGTCAGTTATTATTTAGCTTTTATATTTATACAACTGTTAACATAACTTGGGTGTGGGTTCTTTTGGTGCTTATTTGACTCCAGAAAAGTCACTGACTGCAAAAATAAATAAATAAATAAAAATCGATAGCTCCCATCTTAACCAACAAATAAGCTACAACCTCTTAGTTTGAAAACACTTTATTGGTATAAATATAAAGTCAAAAGTGTTGAGGTAGGATATTACCTGAAAATGTATTTCAAACGTTTTATACTATAATTGTTGCAGGTGTTAAACAAGGAGGATTTATTTTCTTTTTTTTCTTTTCTTTCTTCGCTGTACTAAATGTAGCTAATGGCTTCCCAGACCCTCGCGCTCATTTCTGACAGCTAACGGCAGGTCAGCGGAAGTGACGTTCTGCGGTTGCACAGAGCTCAGCGCGAGCGTTTCCTCGCCTAGTTTCAGTTTTATGCACGCGCACCCGCGCTCTGATTTATTGTCGATGAGGCGCAGCAGGGACTCACAACTTCAACACCATAATAATTATTAATTAAAAACACACTGGATTTACCGGCGAGTACATTTCAGCAGGTAAGTTTGAACTTTGAACTCCAGAAGTAACTCCTCAGTATAAGTAAATGTAAGCTATTGCAAATGTAAATTTATTTAGTATGCACTCATCAATAAAATGAATTACATGTGTTAGACTTCATAGCAGTATGGTTTAGCATGTAAGCAGAAATATTATTTAAATTTATGTGCATACGCTGTATTTCTGCAGGTGGCTTGCACCTGCAAATTAAACCACACACGCACAAAAAAACCCCAAAACTGTTTACTTATCTAGCTCATTTTGCAAACTGTTCAACTACACTGAAATAAATGTCTTACTCTTATTAAAAAAAGTATATTTTGTATTTATAAGACTTTTATAAAGTTAGTTATACTAACAAATAATTGTAAGATTTCAAACCCATATTTAGAAAAGTTATACATTTTGAATGGTTTTACTTTTCATATTTAAAAAAGATGCAATTTTACCACTTTACAAGTGTTCTATGAGTTTACTTTGTATTTTGTATATGGCGTAAACAAATTAATTTCAATAAACGGATTCATAGATCCATAGGATAACAATTTGCAAACTACTTCCCACCAAATCATCGTCATTTTTGCCTTTCCCCTCTTTTGTCAGTTTCTTTCTTTAATTAAAGATCTTATCTTCACATCATTTCTCAAGTGTTTCACATGCACATTATTGTTTTGCATAAATCTATTGCACATCTACTGCATGTTTTTTCTCTCATTTCCCATAGGCTGTACAGTGTGTCTAGGTATAACAGACAGACAGACAGACAGACACAGGCACCCTGACATCCGCCGGAGCTCGAGAGGAACCAAGGAGACACAGCAGACGAAGACAAAACTGAGACTCTTTTTGCAAGTAGACAGCAGGTAAATACATTGTGTAAACATGCTGTGCTTTTAACCAGATCTGATCTGATTTTCCCGAATGGTTATGAGGAGTATTTGAAGTAGATGTGTTTTTCTTTGATGAAGTGTAAAGAGAGCCTGCATTAGAATGTGACCACTGAGTGCACTAGTACTACATATTACTCTACTACAATAATAATAATAATAACAATAATAATAATAATAAAAGCTTATGACACCTTTTGGCTTTCCTAAAAGAAAATTACCAGTCAATCACATATATTTTATTTACTCAGCAAGTTAAAAACAGCTGTGGGCCTCGCGTAGTCATTTGTCTTCTGTCTCATTCCTGCAAGAACAAAGCTTAAATGCAAATACTTTTTTATTCATCGTTAATGTCCATTCTCAGTGCTGCACTATTCCAATATACTGCTTAATGTGGAAGATTATTACAGCTAAACATCTAACTACCAACTACTTTTTAAACTACTTTTTTAATCATACAAGTACATTCTCGCCATTAATACTGAAATTTTCGGTTTCAGTTCATTTCCACAATGTTTAACATGACAGTTGTTTCATAGGTCTTGAACTCGTCCAGCAAACTAGATTAGATTAATCATTTTTTTTATATGACATCTGATCAGCATGATTTATTAAAATTATTATTCTGCATGTATTTGTCATCTAGTTTGATTTTTATTTAATCAGTCAATTAAAAGTCAAGTGCAGACCCAGTACAGCATGCTGTAATTCAGTAAACCTGATCTAATGAGAAACATGTATGAGGTGATGTGCTGGGACTTCATCAATTTCACATAATCGCAGTTGTAAGAAAAGCTACAAATGCTGACGCCATGCTTAACTTAAATGTATGTGACATTTCATGCGATCTGATTTGGGAAATTTCTTTTCAGTAATTTCCGTATGTGAGGCTTCGGTGAATTCAGGGGTTATCGGTACACCTAACTGTTTCTACAACAGATTGAACTATATTTAGTGCGATAGAGCTGGATGAATGTGCTGACTGAAAATTACAACAACATATTTACATTTACATTTTATACTATTTAGTAGGGGCGCACGGTGGCTTAGTGGTTCACACCTCCAGGGTCGGGGGTTCGATTCCCACCGGGGCCCTGTGTATGCGGAGTTTGCATGTTTTCCCTGTGCTGCGGGGTTTTCCTCCGGGTACTCCGGTTTCCTTCCCCGGTCCAAACACATGCATGGTAGGCTGATTGGCATGTCCAAAGTGTCCGTAGTGTATGAATGGGTGTGTGAATGTGTATGTGATTGTGCCCTGCGATGGATTGGCACCCTGTCCAGGGTGTACCCCGCCCGATGCTCCCTGGGATAGGCTCCAGGTTCCCGTGACCCTGAAAAGAATAAGCGGTATAGAAGATAGATGGATGGACTGTTTAGCAGACACTCTTATCCAGAGCGACATACAGAAGTGCTTTGTAGTCTCTGTCAAAAACACATCCTCATGCTAGTTCAATAGCTCAAGGTCTAAGAACATCATCGAGCTAAAACCCTGTTTGGGGAAAGTTAGTACAGAATGAATGAAAACACACAAGTCAAGTATTTTTTTTTTAAATAAATAAATTTGCTTAATATAATACAAATAATTTTATAGTGGAGACATTTTATGCATATAGCACTTACAACACAGCTGGAGAATATCCAATATAATACAGTAGAGTGCTGATTATTTGGACAACCATTAAAGTGAGTTCAGTGCTCCCACCTAGTGGTAAAATATATTTTTTCGGTTTCTTTTGTGGTTGTTTCATGTCTCCCCACAGTGAGTTGTGTAACACAGTGGGGTGTGCTGTTACATGAACCCCAGAAGCTGATTGTTTTCCAATTACAGCATGTCACAACATGTTTTATTCCTCTTATAACACAGCAGTTTGCCAATGATTGCATTAAATCAAACTGCATTTATCAAATAATGTCATTATTTTATACTTTTTTTTGTGTTTAAAGTTACATTTAATGTTGTTGAACACCCACAAGAGGTTATTTCCTATTATTACTCACATTATAGCAGCTTCTCCCTCTTGAAGTGAATAAAAAAAAAAATACATCTTGTCAAAAGCCCTTCTGAAATCATGAAGCATTTCCCATTTTGAAAAAAAAACTTCAGTTACAGCTTTGACTGATAAAAAAATGATGATGCTAAAGATACTCTTTCCAAAAATTGGTAAATAAACATCTCCTCAAGGAAACTTGACCATATCAACGATTACACACATTTTTATGTCAGTCGACATGGAGCGTCTGCCATTCAAGTCTATGTGAATGAATATAGAGATGATAACATATTAGAATGAGTATAATAGTCTAAATTTCATTTGCTTTGCAGCCAGAACTATTGTCAGAGCTGCTCTTGTAGAAAATTAATCAACACATTCTAACCAATTAGTATCAATTGTATTCCTTTTTTCTGTATCAATCTCATTAGTCTACATTTCCACTTTTCCTGGCCAGTGTCTTTCCTGCATCATGCCTCGTTCTTTCCTGGTGAAAAAACGTAGGAGGGGAGGCTCTCGATTTTCCCTTCCTACAGACTGTATGCCGTGTCTGGGTGTAACAGGTTGCACAGGCGCAGGAACCCGAGAAGAGCCAGAGCCAAATGTCGAGGCTTCATCTATAGAGCAGACGAAGACACACCGGGACTGGACATCAGGTAAGCAAAGAGTAGACACTGCTGTTGAGACCTAATCTGATTTCATTCATTGCATTCATTAATGGTTAAAATGAGCTTTTCTGATCAAGTGTAATATATCCCTGCCATTGAATGCATCATATTATATGTTGATTGCAAATCCTGATATCCTTCATACTACATATGACTTTACTATGACTAAAATACTAAGATTAAAATGCCAATAAGGCTAAAAGTATTTTTTTAACTTCAGATATTAACAGATGGATTATGACACACGCATTGACTTTGCATAAGGTTACACAGTTTACATAAATTATCTCTTTCCTCCACAGGAATTATAGGATTTAGTGAATTCCCTTCGCCGATTCCCTGGCATCACCTTCAATCCAGCAACTCAGAGGACAAACAGGACCTGGGAAGTGCGTTCAAGTCAAGCAGCAAAGACAGAGATTATTCTCCGATCAGCTCTTCTATGATACACTGTCAGTTATGTGGCAAGGTAAATGAGCTAGGACTCATTTCCACATCAAGTTCACAAAATAAAAGAAACAGAGAAAATAGTTTTAAAAAATGTAACTAGATGTCATATTTTCCTGTGTTAATCCATATTAATACATTGCTCTATAATATTCATCTTTTCCATTTATCTTTCTCAGAACTTATTTTCCAACTTGGAGACCCATCATTACAAGTGTCACGAAGGTCACAAGCCACCCGTGGTCGGTATCAACAGCAGCGAAGCTGTGACACTGCACAGAACAAAGGTCATTATAGATTGCTGAAACCTTTGTCATTTTACATTTTGAGAAGTAATTTCATCAGTCTCGTTGTCAAATAATAAATTGCACAAGATGACACCAAGAAATACAAGTGACTTACCATGGTGAAATCAGCTACTTGTAGCTTACACATTAGTTCCATATCAAAGGATGTGTGCATTAGATACATTGAGGTAAAACAAAACAAAAAAAACTGAGTTCTGATTCAAAAACAAGTCATCCTATAAATAACATCACCTGGACCTACGTAATGTAATCTGTCTCAAAGTGGCCTTTTGCTGCAAAAACTTTGAGAACCCATGGTTTAAAACATTGTGATTTTGGCCCTACCAATAATCACAATACAAGGACCTCAAAGGCACAATTTCAATCAAGGGGTGTGTGAAGTTAAATAACATGACCAGAACACATAATTAAGCGTTGAAGATTTTCTTAATTATCTTGAACATTATTTACCATATCCATCCTAGTGAACAGCCTTATACTTATGTGCATGACCACATAATTTAATGAAAGATTTATTACTGATGAACAGAACTATAAATCTAACAGTGTGTGAATGTTTCAGGAGCGAACGTTTGAGTGTAAAGTGTGTGGGAAGCTGTTCAAACGTTCCTCAACTCTCTCCACACACCTGCTGATCCACTCGAACACAAGGCCATACCCCTGCCAGTACTGCGGCAAGAGATTCCACCAGAAATCAGACATGAAGAAACACACCTTTATTCACACGGGTAAGACCGTATACAGATAGTAACAGACGTTTCTGCATTGTGACATGGAGCATGTTTATTTAGATTCATATCAATACATATATGCACTCACTGGCCACTTTCTTAGGAACACCTGCTCATTTATGTCATTTTATCCAATCAACCAGTCATGCGGCAGCAGTGCAATGTATAAAGTTATGCAGATGGGGTAAACAGCTTTAGTTAATTTGTACATCAAATATCAGAAATTGAGGGGAAACAATGTTATGTCATGGTTGTTGGTGCCAGACAGGCTGGTTGAATATTTCAAAAACTGAAGCTACAGTGGGCACAGGCTCACTGATACTAGATATTTGAAGTTTGGAAAAAACATCTGGTCTTTTTCCAGCCTTCCGCTGTACCCTTTTGGTGAACTTGCATCCAACTGTAGCATCAGATTCCTGTCCTTGGCTGACATGAGTGGATCCCGATATGGTCTTTTGCTGTTGTAGCCTCAAGGTTCCAGCATGTTGTACATTCTGAGATGCTTTTGTGCTCACCATGGCTGTCAAGAGTGGTTTTTTAAGTTACTGTAACCTACATGTCAGTCTGTCAGATCTCCTCTGATCCCTCATCATGACATTTCAACCCACAGAACTGTCCCTAACTGGATTGTTTCGGTCTTTCACACCATTTTGTTGTGCTAGACCAGTATGGCTGAAAATTCCAGAGCAGCAGTTTCTGAAATACACAAACAACCATGCCACAGAGTTACTGAGGTTATATTCCCCCCCAAAGTCTACTTTAAAGCTCTTGATCTGTATCTGCATAATTGTATTCATTGTGGTGCTACAACATGTTTGGATGAATTGCATGATTGACCAGGGGTACAGGTGTTCCTAATAAAGTGGTCAGTGAGTTTAAACTGAAAGTGTAAAATACATTTTTATTTGGTGCTTGAGTTGTGGATTAATGAATTTTTAATTTTTTTTTTTAAAAGGAGAGAAGCCACACGTCTGCAGGGTGTGTGGGAAAGCCTTCAGCCAGAGCTCTAATCTAATCACACACAGCAGAAAGCACTACAGACCCTTCAGCTGAGCGCACCCACACACAGTTCTAAATCTCTCCTTGTAAATATTTCCCACTTTGACAATAAACCTTTATAAACATTCATCAGCAGATAAACTGATTCAGTTCACAGAAATAAAAAATAAGAAGACTGGCCACATGAACTCTAACTTTTATTTTTTGTGATACACAAAGCAGTTATTCTGAGCATGGTGAGTGATGACTATTTTATAGAACTTTGACACCTCCAAACTCAGGACTTCACTGCTGGGGCAGCTACAACTCCTTGAAATTCAAGAAAACACATCTTTAGTTGAATGTTAAGTGAATATGAAGAATTTTTTGTATGCAGTATGATTAAAACCTAATGAGGGAATATCAGATACTCACGATCAATACAGCCCTCTACACACGGACCTTCAGAGG
The DNA here is from genome assembly GCF_001660625.3 of Ictalurus punctatus. NCBI lineage: Eukaryota > Metazoa > Chordata > Actinopteri > Siluriformes > Ictaluridae > Ictalurus > Ictalurus punctatus. Next base: position 13,678,610 of record NC_030441.2, on the reverse strand, counting down.
GTAAACACACCTCAGTGGCACACATAAAATAGATCTAAGAAAGGACAAAGAGACAGAGATTATATTTTATATATATATATATATATATATATATATATATATAAATAAATAAAAAACACACAAAAATATAAATGATATATCCCTGTAAAGCAATACATGCATCCATCCCATCAGATCTTAAAGACTGTTCAGTTTAAAGTGGTCAGATACGTACCTCTTCCTCCTCTCCCTCTTCCTCATCCACCTCCTCCTCAGGTGCGGTTTCCTTCTTGGTATTTTCCAGAAACTGGAACGTACTAACAGTGAATCGCCTCACGTGTTTGGCCAATGCTTCAGGAGGAGTGGGAGGGGGTTCATGGGATGGTGTGACATCAAGGGGGTTTGGGCAACTATAGGAGGAGGAAGAAATGCATATAGGATGTACCAGTACAGTATAATTCAGTTCTCACTCTCTCTAATGAATCCTTCAAAAACAGTCATTTATAAACAGATTTTCTTGGTAGCTTGGTCCAAGATTGGCACATCAACAATGGCTTTAATAAGTCAAAGCACAAACCAAGTCAGTGAGAATCTTATGTTTGTCTGGACCATACCCATCATAGATTAGGACCCATGCTGAATGTGCTGAGCGAGGGTATGCCACACAGTAATGCACCAACAGCACTGCGCTGGGGTCTAAAGAGTTCAGCAGACGCACTTCCAGATAAAGGGGTTTCCCCAGCAGCTTGCGCAAGGGCCGGTGGTATTGCGGGTAGTAGCTACTATACTGCTGGTCTAGGATGAACAAAAAGTGTACATTAAGTTTTGTAAATGAATGTTGAACTCAGCAAAAAATACATAAATAAACCCACCGTAGTACATCTGAAGGTTGAGTTTTAAACCAATAAAATGATAAATTGAATAATAAATGTTTTGAACACTCAACTACCCAAAATGATGCTATTATATATTCATGTTTTCTCTCAAATTCCACACCTTCCCCACTACCCTGGTGACACAATGCGATCACCTCTGGTGGCCCATTTTATTACACATTAAGGAAATGTGATCCTGAACCACAGACTAATTAAAATGACTGCTTGCCAAACATCCAGGATTTACTCTTGATATAAATACCGTAAAACTGTACTTTACAAACCATCATGCATTTATCACAGCTTAAAATGAGTGATGTTTCAGTATTAGAGTTTCCACTCATCGTTATGTATTTTTAATATTAATTTAGTTGAGTGTTTAGTAAATATGGATAATGCGTTTGTTCATTAGCAAAGATAGCTAACTGGATAGTATAGCGTAAGGTTTTTCTTTAGCACATGATCTAATAACAGCCTGAAGCCTTTGGGCCTATTTTATGACATCACAAACTGAGATTATGCTAATAAGATTATGCTAGTCAGATAATTAATAGAAGTACGTAATCAGTTTCAAATGGAAAAATTAATTTAGCACAGATTTTAGTAATCTAGATAGCAATCAATAACAATTTTACCTAAAGATCAGTCTATATAACTGCAAACAAGAGATGTTATCCATTTAAAAAAAAAAAAAAAAAAAGCCATGCTGAATTCCTGAAGTCAAACCAGTTAATATTTATGAAAATTATACTATGGTTTAAAACAAAAGAAAGAAAAAAAAGGCAATACAATCATTCTTCAATCAGCAAAATACATTCCATTAATTTAGAGGCATTTTAATAAACTGCAATAAATGCAAAGCTTTCTCTGAGACAGCATTCCCAAATTGCCCAGAACACCAGTGTGCAACAGTTTTGTGATTTTTCATTTCAGAGACACCTGATTCTATTAGCCAATTGCCAGCTTTAATAAGTTAAGAAATGCACTTTTTCCCCAACTCTGGAACTCCAGGACTGGATTTGCAGGAGTCCTGCTGTAAGTGTGTGCAAGACACTGACCTTTTGCAATCCTTAGCTGAACTCCAAACACTCCCTTGGCCTGAATGGATGGGCCGAGAGATGGGCTTTTAACCAGGTAACCCACACTTGCCACGGTCCCAGGCAGGTACCGGCATTCAACCAACAACCTTCCAAATCAAGAAATAATGTAAAATTCATATTTGAGGCAGTATTCATAGGCATATTTAGGTATGAGTATTTTTACTTTGATGAGTTTTGCAAGAAGGTAACTCCATGTTGATGAATATCTACCTAAATGGTGAATCTCTGGTTATGCTTCCGTAGTTGAGGGTCATAGAGTTCAAAGTGTTCAAGATCTCCAGCATATAGATCACAGTGTTACCAACTTCCTAAAAACAATTTTGCATCATAAGAAAGCTTGCACACACACCTGTCAAGTTCAGCAAGTATGGCATACAGCAATGGTGAACAATAACATCTGAAACTTCATACGACAACCCAAAAACAGGAAACGCTGAATAAGGGTTTTGTTTAAACATGGTGGAGAACATATTATATTTATATATTCAACGAAGAATTCCATGAAACCTATTGCAGAACAATTGTACACACATATTTGTGAGCACCACAGCCGTCTAGCGGGATCTTAAAGAGGGCCAAGTCTGCCACCACCCTCTGAGGAGTGCAGGAGTTGTTGCCGGCTGCAACCAAGCGCGTGGGTGAAAGGGGGGGTTCTGTGAGCGATGCAGGGATGGAGAAGACAAAATGCCGATCGGCTGTGCATTCTGCCAAGGGAGGAAAAAAAGATAAAGAGGTAATGAGAGCTGTATATCTAAATCTCATACAGGGCGGGGAAAAAAACCTCACCATCCATAGGGTAGTAGCAGGTCCGAGTATGTGGGGAGTAACAGCAGCCCAGTTCCTGGCAATCAGTTGCTGAAACAGAGCTGGGTCCACAGGCTAACTGCTGTTCAAATGGTAGACTGCATTCTATAAGACATTAGCAGTGACAGTCATATGTTTCTGGTAGTGCATGTAGGAGCAATTCAAAACAAAGTGATTTTCATTGGTGTTACACCCTAATTAAACCAGAGATTAACACAAGTCATTATAAATCTGCCAAGCCAACTGAAGAGTCACTTAAAGGAAAAACAGTAAGTTCACCAAATCTGCAAATGCAAAATTCAACAGTAAATCAGAAAATGTAATAAAAAACAAAAACAGCAAATTCATAAACATCTTCAGAAACTGCAGCACCAACTCAAAACAAAGGGTAGATCCTTCCAGAACACCACATGCTTGTTGCTGATTGGACATGGCATATGACCATCACAGTGAAAAAGAATAGCATGTTTGGTATGTTATCTAGTTACCCTAGGGAAACATTATATATAATTCAATGTTACTTGTTTTATTATAGTGAGGAGGATTTATTTATTCTGAATAACATGGCTTCCTTTAGGCAAATTTTCAGTATTTGCATTCTCCTATTAATGCTGTGCAAAGTTGATACCGTTTTTAACATATGAATCCTAGTGATAAAAATAACTGCGCATAAAAGCATCAGCATCTTACTGAAAACATGCTGTAACTCTCAGTCTTAGACTGACGCATGATGTAGCCAATCAACAGGCATGTGATGTTCAGTAAAGATCTACCCCTTTACAGACACGTTTTTTGGATTTGCTGTTGCATTATTGGCTTCAGAGGTCATACCATGGTTCACGGGAACTTGGCACGACAGGAAGGCCTCAACTCTACGACCGTCTGATGTCTGATACTTCAGCACAATTCTGTACTGTCCATCCTTTGAAAAGTATAAAAGAATAGAAATAAACCCCATTATTTACATAGATAATCAAATGTTTAATCTCATTATTTATGAGCATGGAGTTGTACCACTTCACAAACCTGATGAGCCATGTGACAGGATGAATAGGGCAGGAGAACATTAATACCACCATTTTGATTCTTCTTTATCAAGTATCCACAATGACTTGGGGCTTCATCTAACAGCACTGCATTTATACTTCCCTTAACACCAACAGTGGGAGCTTAAGAAAGTAAAAATAAATAAATTGGGGGGCTGGGGGGGAATCAATCATGAAATCAATGGTTAAAAAGTTCTGCAGGCAACCAAGGTTGAACCAACTAACGCCTTTGGAGGTAATCATTCAGGGCTGAGCCCAGATTTTTAAAAATATTTTGATGGAGGAAAAACATACTTCTAAATACTGTTTCCATGCATTTTTGTTCTTGATGAGGGTTAATTACTTTAAAAATGTCAACAATGGAGAAAAATGTGAATTTATCATAAAACTTGCCTTGGCAAGTTTAAACACAAGTGTAAACACAGCAAATACCGTGGTATCCCACAACTATAAATGAATCATAATGAAAACAAAAAAAACAAAAAAAAAAACACAAAACAAGAATGCTTAATTACTGGTCTGATTAAAATTCAAGGATACAGATGTTCAATTCAATTTAACACAAAAAAACATTTAACACAAATACAAAAAATTAACTGATGTTTTTTAAAAAAAACAAAAACAAACAAACCACACCTCAAAGTACAATCCAACAACTAAAGATCAATTAAAGACTCACATTGAACCATCAGGCTTGTGATTGGTCCAGGAGGTAGTGTGACACTCATATCTTTAGAGTGGCACAAGACTTGTGGTTGATTCATTTGAGAAGCCAGGGGTGGGGTTTGGGACAACCGCGTGAACTTAGGTGGCCAGGAAGTTGGCTTTGTGTATTTGGCCTGCTGGAAAGATGGGGCTGTTGTTTTGGGAGAGTACAAAGATGGGACAATGGGTATTTGGGAGTGGATTGGTGAATCTCTAGGCTTTGACAGATTAGAAAGAGGGGAAGGCCAGATATGTCTGGCTGTTGTTGCAGGTGACTCCGTCCTAGCAGGAGAGGGTGAAGTGTAGGGACACTGGAGTCGTACAGATTGGTGTCTTGATATCGAAAAATTCCAGAACTTCAGAGAAAGAGACAGTAGCGAGGGGGACTGCAGAAGGGAAAGAGATTACTTTAGATGCATTTACCAGAGACATTCAGTGCAATTGGAATATCTATAGTTAGTAGTACAGTTAATCAAGACCAGACAGATCGTTATGATGACAATGTATACACACTCGAAGGAGAAAAGTATTCCTTAACGGCTCTTTAGATACCTAAAGGATTTCCCCTTTATAAGGGAACATCTTATAGGGTTCTACATGGAACATTCAAGGCTTCCCAAAAAGGGACAAGCATTTAGGATTCTAGATTTAATCCTTTTTGAGTGTAGAAACATGCCATTTTCTTTTGAGAGACCAAATAGGACATTCAGCATTTTTATCAAACTGTTCCAACAAACTTGATCTCATGCATTAAGCCACTAAAAGGTTGTAAGCCTGAAACCATAGAAGCAATAGTACAGACCAAGATATTTAGATATTTTCTGGGCCACTGATGGAGCATTTAAGATGTGTGGAATAATAGCTGCCAAAGCATTTTCTTACCATAGTATATGAGTGACAGACAGGAAGAGGGGAGGAAAAAACCACACCCCTGCCTTTACGCTGCAGTGAGTACCCACAGTGTGCTGGAGCAGAAGACACAGGAACCCAAACCTTCCTCTTCACATCTATAACCACACAGACGAAAGAAGAGTGTTACATTTCCAGTTTACAAATGATCTAATGATCATAAAACGGATCCAGGACCAGCATTATTTGTACATCTTTACGGCTTTATTTAAAAAATAGGTACTATACAAGGCCTGCCTAGAAAGAATCAAATTTGTCCTACAAAAACTAAAGCTTGAGAGAAACTTCACTTTTCAGCAGGACAATGGTCCTAAACACAAGGCAGTGCAGGAGTGGTTAAAAACAAAAAGATGGAAGTTCTACAGTGGCAAAGTCAAAGTCCCATTTATAATCTGTAGCACTGTTCGGAAGTTGCACTCAATAAACAACATCCAACCAACCTAAAGAACCTGGAGATAATCTGTTTTAAAAAATAATAATAATAAATAAATAATAAATAAATAAATAAATAAATAAATAAATAAATAAATAATCACTCAAAACAGTGTGCAAAATTAGTAGGAACTTAACCGAGCACACAAATCTGATATTGCAGCAAAAGGTGGTTCTACCAAGTATTAGCCTGAAAAGGTTGAATACTTATGCAAGCAGCATTTTTCTTTCAAATGTTCCATTGACAAATAATGAATCTTGACTGAAAATTGAATTTAAGTACTTATAGGTTTGCAAAAAAAAAAAAAAAGTTAAATAATAATAATAAAAAAACAGTCTGGCACAGTGTCATTTGTAATCGAGACGAATCTGACTTAACGGGATTGAATGGGTTTGCAATGCACTGTATGTAAACAGAAAATTCTATAGGTAGAGTATTAGAGAAGAAGTAGGAGGTTGCAGTAAACACTACAGTTGAGTCATACAGGAACTCGACAATTGAATTAGCCACCTAAGAGCACCTGCATCGTCACTAATTCTTTAGCATTAAAAAGGCCAGGTTTTGTTTTGACAACTGTACTTGTTTTATCTTAGAATGAGTAAGACTACCTCAGTGCCATGACAGCTTACACTAAAAATCATATTTTACCTTTGACTTTAATGGAGGTTATTTTGACAGACGGCAGAAATGCTCTCAAACGATCCCCTTTGCAGGTGAGCACTGGAGACAACTGGGAGGAATCATTTGCCAGCACTGGAAATCTATTATGCTGAGGTATCTGGGGCACCTGACGAGCTTGAGGCATCTGGGGCACTGGTCCCATCTGAGATTCTTGAACTGCAATTGTCTGTGGCTTTGGAGTTTGTTTTAGTGCTGATTTATATTCGATTACAGGGGAATCTGATGCCATAGGAGTAGGAAGATGTTGATAAGAGGGGTACACCATAGGCATGATCAGCTGCAAATGCCCAAATGGAGGGATAGTTATTTTTGTACTGTTTGTTGTGGGAATTTCAGAAGAATGTAGAACAGGCACCTGTGAAATGTCATATGATGGTAAAAATGGGTGCTGAGGATGCTGTACAGTTACTCCTGTGACATAAACTGCAGGCATTTCAGGCACTAAGTGTGGTTTAGCCATCTCTGGTTTAATGAGAGTAGGATCAAGTGGGATAATCTGAGCATGCATTGGATGTAGTGGTTGAGAGATTGGTGCTGAGGGATGATACAGAGGGTAATAGGGATTATAGTGAAGAGGCTGACAAGAGAGAACATACATTTTCCCATCCACAAGCACATTAAAAATGCTGCCTCTGTCCTGATGAAAAAACAAACACAGAATAACTTTTCCCAGTTTTGAATTCTGGGCATCAAATGCAATTAAAAACATGGATGAAGAACAACTAATCCCATATGCCACTAAGTTAATCTTGTTTTTATGCAGGAATACTACCCTAACATTTAATACCTTTCAAACCTTTTAACCTTTCAAAACTAAGCATTTTAGGCAATACTACATAGTTACATTTAAGAGACAATCATCCATCAGATGTACTGAATAATCTGTTAAATGCACCAGATGCCTTTCATTTGTTAAGTCTGAGGCACCTACTGTACCTTAGCACACTGCGCTGTGAAAGGAATGAAGAGTATCAGGTCTTCAGGTGCTGAGACCATACGATGAGCACATGTGTTGGATACAAGTGGCACCCACTCCTCATTTACTATGAAGCAAACAAGGAAACCTTATAAATAGTAATACATAAGCCTAAGTTTTAAACAAACTGCCCAAACGGTTATATTTGTAGTTTAAAATTCAACTGAAGCCCATGGTAAATTTCCAGTCACAAAATTATTTAAATCTGTTGGAATTTGGTTTTCTGTACACGGATAAATGCTGAAATTTATGCCTGGTTAGCTGTGTCACAAGAAACATGACAAGAAAGGTGGTATAAATTAAATCTACACAACCATTTGTTAATGATATTTTGGTTCCATCAGCCAGATGGATCACTAAACCTTACCACACTTCAATGTGACAGCACATACTGTCACCCACTTATTGCAGAAATGGAATAATAATAATAATAATAATAATAATAATAATAGTTATTGACATACGAATACAAAAGTGGCCACACTTTAAGGCTAGACAAACATTAATGCACAGTCTCACTCACCTTTGATGCTATACTTTTCTATACCTCTCAGAGACCCGTCTATCTTTAGGGTTATTCCCAAGTATGAGCACAAGCCAGACGGCATGGCAGGAGCAGAAACAGGCGTCATGGGACAGGAAACACTCACAGGCATTCCCCACCACAGCAGAGGTAAAACATAACTTCCATTCTGAAGGACCAGAGAAACCATTGTAAAGAGAGTAGAATTTCAACCTCCTGGGATATCTTAAAGCTAACACTAACAGGAGCTTTGTGACCTTGAAGATAATTCTGCATACAAGAGGCCATCAAAGCATCAAACAAACGTCCAAGAATTGTCAGTGTCAAGACATAAGTAGGAATTAAACTAAAATCATACCTGCTTTAAGACATAGCACCCATCATATGGTGCAATCAGAACTAGGTCTCTCCATGTCGCCTTCACATTGTACCCACAGTGTGAAGGCAGGTGAAGTACTGACACAGGAGAAGCATTCACTAAATAAATAAATAAATAAACAAATTAATTAAAAAAAGGAAAGAAGAGAGTGTGAGATACAGGTTTTTATTCAGAGTAAAGTCTACACAATGCAAAAATAATTAGCTTATTCATTGTGATGGCATGACAGCCCAACCTCGGTCCACAAGAAGGTGTACGTAGCTCCACCCCTTAGCTGTTAGGATTATAGCAGCTGGGGAACACTGTATCAGTGGTCTCATCTGTAACCACTCTTCAATAACATGGGGGTTAGGAATTGTTACTTTTCCTTGGCCTGCTTCACCATCAAATCCTACACACATACAAAAAGAACATTGAGTGTTACACAACCTATTTAGTGTGCATTACCTAAAACATGGGTTGTTTATGTTCCAACAGGACCTGGAGAGTCAGACTGAAACAGTTCTTTTACATCAGTAACACCTTGTCTTGGAGTGAACATGGAGGGGTCGTTGGACTGATGGAAGGCTGATGAGGACTTGTAACGTTTTGAGTTGCTTGTTTCATCGACGACTGAGTGTCTAGTTTGAGAAGACCAACGGCTCAAAGTTTCCGTAGAAGCTGCGTTTGACTGCTGCCCAGTTATTTCCAAGTTGACCTTATCTTCTCCTTTGTGCTTGCTGTTTAGTGTTTGTAAATTCTTTCCTACCTGTACGCTCTGGTTTCGGTCGAAACCCGAGCCATGGGTTGTCAAACAGAGAGGTAATATTGCTAAAAGTAGGATCGTTGTAAGTCGTGACTGTAGTCGACAAGACATCGCCCGTGTTTTCACTCACATGTATACTAGAACGCAGACAGCCGTTTGCCCGAGTCTAATAACCTAAAACCGCAAACTCACGTACACCTGCATCTGTTAAAAACAATCAGCGACGTCAATTAGAGCGCCATCAGTGTGGAGCTCAAGAGGTATTTATGCTCCTTCGTCACTAGGTGTCGCTCCAAACAGTATTTCAGTAAACCCCAAAGAATAAGAACCCTGCTAACACAAACAAATAAAAAACAATAGAACTCCTCGTAGAATTTTAATGGTTATAATGGGAATGGTATTGGTTTTAATGGAAACTGTAATGGTTCCTGTGGTAGGCCTACTACTAGTAATTTGTTGCCTTCTATTGGTGGCATGTTATGTCTAGTGAATACCATTACAGACCGGTAATGGTAATGGTAATCCTTTTAATTGTTAGCTGATGGGTTGTAATTATATTTGTAGTGGAAGCCATTAGAATTTGATGGTTTCTATTGTTTGGGGGTTGTTTTGTTTGTTTTTTTTTCAGCAGGGAGGTAAACAAATCATCACTTTCTGCCTAAGTTATCAAACTCGTCGTTTTCCTGCTTTCTGAAAATTCCAGAATAGTACAAAAATAGTATATGATCAATAAACAGTAGTACTGATCATTTTCACATACTTCTAATGTTCAGAAGTGTTTAATCTGGACATAATGTTCTGTAGTTTGCAGATTACATACACCATACAGTCGTACAGTACTGTGCAAAAGTCTTAGGCACATGCAAAGAAATGTTGTAGAGCAAAGATGCCTTCAAAAGTAATGAAATAAGTATTGCACAGGAAGTATTACACAGCAAGCTTAGTCAATCTAAACAAAATTCATGTAGGGGGATAGGCAGTCACTAATATCCTTTTACAAAAAGCTATCTAGACAAAATTCTAGCTGGTCAAACCTTGATTCAGTGTACCGTGCGTAGAACTTTTTGCTGAGTACCAATTCAGAAAAAACAGAAGTCATCATCAGTGTAAGAAAAGTGAAGCATACTGTACATTAATGATCAGAACAATGATAGTGTCTGAATTGGTGAATACATATGGAATCAGCAGATCCAGATCCAGTCAAATCTGGACCTGCCACTTCTGAATGCGCCTGATATCCGTTCCCTCAGATGCCACTGTCTTAAAAACCATCATGAGTCTGTAATCGATATCCTGACATGGGCTCGTGAATACTTTGGTAAAGCTTTGTTAGTCAACACCATTCGCCGCTGCATCCACAGATGCAAGTAAGGCTTTACTATGCAAAGCCAAAGCCATACATCAACACTGTCCAGAAGCAGATGAATGATGAAACAGAACCGATAACATTTCTTGTGACCTTATGAGCATAACTGATAAACCTGTGACTCTAACCATGGACCACGAGCAGCCTCATGTGGCCGGGACTCGTAGTGACACCTGCAAAACGACTCACTTTACTAACTCGATTCTTGGAGTTTTGATTCGTTTGACTCACGACATCAAAGAAACATTGTGTAGGCTGTTATTTCAAGACTGACGTTGATGGTTTTATACTACCACTCGTCTTTAAAATTTAAAATCAATTTGCACAAAACCGCACAGTTTAGTTTGTTGCGTTTACGGTTCGCTTTGGGTGTTCACGACTCGTGAATCGATTCGGCTGATCGATTAACTTAAAAGAGTCGTTTTAAAAAAGAGCAGAATCTCTAGCGGTGTGTGTGTGTGTGTTTGGAAGCAGTGAGTGTGAAGTGACGGTCATGCAGCATGGTGTGTTATAAAAAATTATGAAACAAGCTTGCTACCTATCAGTACTCAGTCTATGATTAAAGCATCAGTGTTTTAAATTCCTAAACATAACGCAAACATGGATGGGTGGATAGATGGATAAAAAGACCGGAAAATCACCCAGAAATGAGACGTTTTGGATCATATAGCGGGTAATATTTTCTGACACGGAAAAAATCTAGGTGTCTTTTCAGATGCCATCAGCCAGGTAAGTAGGCATGATCCTAGAAATGTATGTGTTTGCAGAACACAGTATTAATTTTCTACAACTTTTAGAAGTAAAAGAAGTTTTATTATTATTATTATTATTATTATTATTATTATTATTATTATTATTATATAATATATAATAATAATAATAATAATAATAATAATAATAATAATAATAATAATAAACAAATTAATGGAGTGTAGCTTGGACATGACGTGATTCCCGAGAATGCGTACTTCCGTACCAAGTAGTATATACTAAATGCACCTCGCTGATCAACCTATGGTAGCTATAAGCGTACTATTTCTATTCTGTATGTAGTATGGTGTTACACACACACACACACACACACACACACACACACACACAGAATCGCTTTTATCCGTTTAAGCTTGAAAAACGCGCCATAAGTGAGATGTGAACGCTTTATCACTGTATCTGCACCTGCAGGGAGTAAGTTAGTGCATACTGTTTAGTAGAGAAGTATGCGGTTTGGGAATGGGGTGGGGTTTACACTGCAGCAAACGGGACGGGAGGGAGGAAGGACACAGACCGACCGATGTGCAGAGATGCGAGACTCTGTCTGAGATGTTGGATCACTAACAAATAAAAACAAGAAAAACATTCAGTGCGTAAATCTCACGCAGGTAACGTTTTGATGGCGTTTACATGAATCTGTAGCGTACAGGCGCCTACATGATGCCACTAGGTCAGTTTGTACTAGCGGTTTTTTAAGGTGATGATGTGATTGAGATTTCAAAGCCGTGCAAACTCAGAATAACGGAGATGACCGAACAGAAATGTTGCCTGGGGTGATGTAATGACTTCACTAATCCGTGTATTAAAATCTGCATGCAGTAGACTGTCAAATACCGTGACGTTGCACTAATGCTGTGTGTTTAAATGCCTTTGGCTGGACACGTTATTATTGTTTATAACATGTTTCTGATGCTTTTACTGATTGCTCAAAAGCTGATGAAAAACACATCGTTTGATGTGTCATTGTTTTGGAGAGAGCATCCACTGGGAACAGCTAGGTCAAATGTTTAGTATAACATAACTGATATAATTATTATTATTGTTATTATTTTTAAAACAACAACTAAAGAAAAGTTATGATCATGGATATTTTTGTAAATCTGTGGAGAACAACAATGACCTGTCAGGTGTGAAGAAGAGGCAGCTTTAATGATTACTGTGTGTGTGTGTGTGTGTGTGTGTGTGTGTGTGTGTGTGTGTGTGTGTGTTTCCGTCCAAATGTCCCCACAAGAATATTAATATATTGTTATTTTAGTTATTGAGATTGGGATTAAGGTTAGATTTAAGTGTAGCATTAATTAGTTTCATTAATAATTATGACAATGTGCAAGAATAGTAAAGAGAAACCTGATTGTGGTTTCTAAATCTGCCTTATTCCTGAAGTCCTCAGCACTTGATTTTATCATCATAAGTATATTTATGTTGCATACAATATAATTGACATGTTGTTTGAAATATTGCAGGTTAAAACTCCACTTCATCCTCTAAGAGTATGTTGAAAGCTTTGATTGGACTTTGCACCCTTCATCTCACAACTATCTTTTTACTTTTTTGGGCCACAGTCGATGATGTAAGTGTTTTTATTTGATTTATTTATTTATTTTTAATATGTGCATTTATACTCTACCTATGATTGTTTCTGTAGAAAACTTAGTTCTCCAAATACAACTTAAAGGAGCTGTTTGTAATTTTTACGAACTTACAAGGCAAAATGATGATAAGCTTTCCCTTTCCTTCTGTTAAAACCGTATACATTGTGAGTTGCCTTTTAATCCAAAAGGGTCATGGCTGAGCAGCTCAAATTTCTGGGCATGAGAAAAAAAAAAAAAATGGGATTAATAAATCCAGATTAATTGTTTTTAAATAGTTTATTTCTAATGTATATTTGCAATGTTCTAATTATTACATGTATACTCTCAGAAAAAAAAGTTGCTCAAGGGATATTTGGATAGCTAAAGGTTCTTCATTTCTTAAAGTGGTTCTACTTTTGTAATAGGGAAACCATCAGTTGTTGATCCCATTTAGAACCTTCAGATGGAGAAGAATTCAATCAGATGGATAAACCTAAACACATTAGGGCTCTTGTTTAGAACAAGAGGGGAAAAAAGCATTTTTGAACATTGCCAACTTTAAGACTAAAGAATTGTCAGTTGTTAATGTGAGATCTTGTCTTTTTCTCTGTTTCTAGGCCTGGTGGTTTACAAGAACCATGTACACAGACCTGTGGGGGAGATGGGTGATGGAGAGAAATGATGATGTCTGGGTATACATGGACATTCCAACATCTTACCGAAAAGGTGAGCCATGCTTGTGGTTTTATCAGACAAGAGAATCGTAAATATCTTATCCAAAGACCAGAACCAAGGAGCTCTTACAGAAGCTAATAACTAAGCAATTATAGACTGGAGAAGGTGCTGTAATGGAGTTTTAATATTGCTTTTTTCTAGATTACTTGCAGGCAGTACAGGGATTTGCAGTGTTGGCCTGCCTCTTTGCAGTCATCTCCCTGTGTGTGTTCCTATTTCAACTCTTTACACTGGGGAAAGGAAAGAGGTTCACAATCGCTGGAGTTCTGCAGCTTATGTCATGTGAGTCCTTTTGTTTCTATGTCTATATGAATTGCATGTATTCAAACTTATACATTTATTCCGTAATTGAAAAAAGTTTTTTTTTCATGTTCTGTAAATATATTAAAAATTAACACATTTACACAAATAAATGTAATAATTGTGTAATATAGAGACAGTTCCTAAACTCTTCCTCAGCCAGACTGAGGCACATGACAAATCACTTGAAATTTCTCTAAATGTGACTTTCAAAAAAAGGACTTTCAAACCAAGAGTTTACATCTAGAGTAATCTGGAAGTTGCTATTTATGGGGCCAAGTTCATCCCTGCGGTGAAGCATGGTGGTGGTAGCTCCATCATGCTGTGGGATTGATGTGGAGACAGCAGGCACTGGCAGGCCGTCAAGGTCAAGAGAAAGATAACTGATCAAGAGTGTTCAAGACCTCAGTTTAGGGTGAAGGTTTAACTTCTAGCATGATAGTGGCCCCAAACACACATGGAGAAGCTTCAGGACAAGACTGTGAATGTCCTTTAGGTGATAAGCCAGAGCCCATTTTTAAGCCCAGCTGAATATCTCCCCAGCAATGCTCCCTATCCACCTTGACAGATTTTGAGAAGGTATGCCAAGCTTGAAAGAAGGTATGCCAAGCTTGTGGCATCCAAGTTTCACTCAGCACAGAAGACAATTTAGGCTGTAATTACTGCTATGGGTGCGTTCTGAATAATTGTGTAAAAGTACCTTTTTTATACCAATTTTCTGCAAATTTTGTTATTGCAAGTTCCCAACCATTAGCTAGTTCCTTCTTATTGAATGACAACTGTCAGTTGGGTTGATGGCCCAGCATACCTGCTGATAACTGCACAGTTTCAGTTCATATGGTTCTATTTTGGCTGCCAAACTATCCCTCATGGACATACCTAAATAGGTAGCTCTATTAATCAGTTTGCCTTTGGTTGTCTCGTCTATTTATATATATATAAAAAAGATTACGAACTATTTCTTTCTTATCCAGGCTTCTGTATTATGGTGGCCCTATCTGTCTACACGGATCACTTCCACAGAGGAGAGAAGGATGGCTGGTATGGCTGGTCCTATATCATGGCTTGGTTTGGCTGGCTGCTCGCGCTGATCAACGGCGCTATCTACGTAATCCTACGCAAGAGGGTGGATTAAATCAGGAAACTATGTAAAATACAAAAACAAAAGCTAGTAAGGACTAGTTAGCAAGAGTGATCATGCTGATAGATTCTTGTGAATTTCACTTGCTGTTAGTCTAATTATCCGTTTGGTATAAGAATTCCTTTTGGTGTACTTCCAGACTAAAAAGATTATTAACAGAGAATTTGAATAGGCAGAAAAGGTAAAGACTAGTTAAGGAAGTCAAGTCATGATGTGTTTGCGATCTTCAGATCATCAAAAGGGTTATATTATACACTGTATAAATAATCGGTAACTTTACCCCAAACCCCACACCCATGTGCTATACTGGATAAGCTGAGGTTCTTTAGATTTGAAATATACTGTACAATCACAAGTGCTCTTCCAAAGATTATAGGCCATTCACAGTTTTAGCTGGGTCTACTACCAAAAGGATTAGCTAAAAGTGAAAACTGAAGGAAAAAGATTAGTCAATCTTTTAAATTAATTATATAATTAATTAGGCTGACACATCTGTGCTGAATAACTATCCGAATAGCTGACACTGTTAATCTGATTAGTCTGGTGTATTATTCATGACGCTCGCTATAGTTAATTAGTCTCCTTTAAGGAGAGAGTGATGGATGCAGGAATGTAATATAAAATGTATGGGGAAAAGGTGTAAAGAAATGTTATACATATATATATATAAAAAGTCACAGGTGTGTAAATACATAATACAAAGTCAAAATATATAGACAGACACTGTAAAAATATAGTTTTGAAAGAATGCTTATAAAAAAAAAGAAACAATTTAAAGAACAATTAATTTGTTCAGAACCACTTATTATTTGTATCACTTTGTAAGGCCACATCATTTTTGCTTATTTTGTCTTGGCATTTTACTTTTCTAATTGAAAAAAAAAAAATGTATTATCGTTTCTTCTATTTGCCACCATGTCTACTGCACAAGTCTGGGATCATGACCAATAGAATTATACGATTCGTCTATATCCATTTATAGTCTGGTGCTGTGACATTTTGTATCTTAACTAGTAAATGCAGTAAAGTATCTGCTTTCATCAAAGCATACAGAAGAAAACGTCATCCCAGATGATAAAGGACTGGTGCGTGTTTCACTGGTGTGGCTCTGAAATCACCGTACATGTTCTTAAGAGAACTGATGTTATGAAAGCTCATGTTAAATCTTCACATTGTCGTGTTATTACAATTATTACTCACTGATGCTCCAGGAAAGATGTTCAAGGAATACAATATACTACAGGAGGTGATTAGATGAGTCATGGATGATGTGTGTCTCAGATCAGTGTACACTGGGGTTTATGATGAGTCAAGTGGAAAACATTTGATGATGTAGAAAATGTAAAAAGACATTTCAATAATCAAACATCCAAACATGATTAATTCTTGAATTTATTTACATCAAATGAACAATCTATTTTATGTAACAAATACTAAAAATGTAAAATTATTAAAGTGCAATGATCCAAAATGAAACTTAATGGAGGACAAAATATAGATTCATGTCCCGTGGCAGACATGTTCTGTGTGTACATCACATTTGTCAATGTTAAGAAATAAAATATTCTTTAACAAGTCATTGAGTGTAATATGAATATTCAGTTATAACTGTACCATAGCCTTAGTACTGTCATTCTGTAAGACTCCCTATGTGATGCGCCAGGCAGTGGACCAGACACCGAGTGATGTCACATGGTTGTATGTGGGTCTGAACTAAACCCCCTGACCAGAGGGGCTGATTCTTTCCTGCACTATGAGGTGTAGGAGGTGATTCTGTTCAGCAGAGAGGTGAGGCCTGCAGTGAGAGGAGAGAGAAGAAAGAGAAGCAAAAAGAAACAAAACATATGCAACAAACGTATATAAATTTTTACAATTGGAAAAAAAGTGGAACAATCTTCACCCAACTCACCATAATTCTGTCTGCAGAGATTTTAGAGATTCAATGTCTTTTTCCTGACATGCCATCTACAAAACAAGCATAACGTTAAAGGATGGCCAGTCACAAATCTGAGAAATAGGAAGAGTGCTCTATGCATGGCTAGACACTACAGTAATAACACAGGGAATTGCAAATGCAAATTTGTATGTTGGGATTCTTTCAAAAGGAACATTTCATGATTAAAAGTTATTGGTGGTAGTTACTAACAATGACCAGCTGGATAAAGCAGCTACACGTCGTTTTTTTTTTTTCTTTTCTTTTACGTTTAAACCAAACCTATTGATAATTCAGAAGAAAAAGGGCAGCAACTATGAACAAATAAGTGCATCATATCCACATATCACATAATCTGAATTTTCCACAAATTCACATTTGTTAGGACCCAGACGGTAGGACATAAAAGTAAAATTATGACCCTTGGTCTTTTATATTTCAAAACCCTAGCCGAGATGACATGTTACAATAACTTACCACCACAGACTGCAGAAGGAGGAAGACATCTTCGGCAAGGAAGTTAACTAAAGAGGCAAAAACAAGGCTCAAATTCAGCCACTGAAAAACCTCAGTAAAATCGAATCAAAAAGTACTATTGTAATTGAAAAATTCTACCAAATTACAACAGTAAATCACTGAAATGTGATTAAAAGCTGAACCTCAGTCTTACCTTGACTGTGTGAGTCAAAAGACTCCCAAGCATACCTCTCTAGTGTCTGTGCATGCTCAGGCAGTAGCTTCTGTGGAGGAGGCTGAAACAGATACATGTGCATATATACTGTAGATATATATAGACCAAATGAACACAATCAACTCATAATTTTGGTTTTTAGGGTGACAAATACCATTACAATATTAACAATATGATTAAAATGCACAATACTTCTTTAATTCTGAACAAAATATACTGCAGAGGAGTGAAATGGCTGTATAGCTGGAGGGATACCAAGATGTGACTCAAGAACTCATAATGGCTAAATTGACCAAGGCTAATAATCTGAACATGTTGATTACTCTACCTCTTAGGTGACGACTTCTAAAAAATTAACCGCCTGGGCCTACCTCAAGCAACATGAGCAGAAGTACTCTGGAGATTTCACACTTTGCCACTATATCCATAAAGGCACCTGAGGAAGTAAATAAAATCCGTTATTGTTGCAAAGCACCATGATACATAGGTGACCCCAACCATCACCGTGTCACGAAACCTACCCCACTACTGCATGCTTCAACATTGTCCCCGTCCACACATATTAATCCGGATATATTTTCACATCTATGCTCAATCACAAATTTTTAGACGACACCACATGCAAATGCGCTACAACTAAAGGCCAAATTTAGCCAAGTGCTGTGCTGATTCTGAGCATACACTGCACGATATAGCATATATTTTGCATTTTGTAGTGTTTATAGTTAGAAATCATGTGTGATGGCGTGACTGCCACATGTCATTTCACTACAATTTGACTACCATTCTGTTCCCATTAAAGAGGATATTTGTGATATTACCCCATCCTCATTCCTGTTCTGCTATACAGTAGTGTGAACAGCTCCCCCCTTAAGGACACCTTCATCATGCACTGGAGAAACAGCTGGTGAAATAATATCCATCTAACATGACTGAAGAACCAATTATGTTGAAAGTTCTCTGTAGGCTTACCGACAGGGGTATTTGTACCAGGAAGCTGCAGCCCTCTCTCCTGACACATGGCCTGCATTTCTGAAAGGACAGCCAGCGCACCATCATAATCACCTGTCAATCAAACATCACATGACTTTATTTGGCTGCTTCATAAAATTTAGAAAAGTGAAAAAATAAAGTTGATAGTGCTAGCTTTCAGTGACTACATTTACATGGACAGCAGTAATCTAATTATTGACCTTATTCTGAATAAGACAATATTGTGATTAAGGTGTTTACATGAGTTGCTGTTAGAATACTCCTTTCATGTTCCCTTTTACATGTTATAGAACATAGATCGATTAATAGCACACGTCATTACGTCCTCGCCGTCCGACGTTCTCTCCAGAATTTCACGAATCAACATAAAGTTCATCTTTGTTATGGTACCGTATACAGTTTTGGGTATTTCAGTTTTAATTTTACGAAAGCTTCAAGTGCGGTTAATTATTTGTCATGCTGTACGTGCTAATAGACGACTGCTTGAAGCCGTGGGCAGCGTCCCAAACCACGTACTTACCTACTATATAGTATACTACTATATACATGTATTTAGGCTACTATATAATAACCGCACTCTCTTATTTGCAGTCAAACGGTTGAGCACTGCCGTGTGTGTACGTGTCCTGTTGCAAAATGCGGTGAAAACTTCCACACGAGGTTAACAGTGTGATTAAGGTGTGTACATGTCTGTAATGCACTTTGATAACATGACTAAAACAGGAATACTCCACAAGTCTTAATTCCATTTGTGTTTACTTTGAGTATGACTTTAATCGGATTAAGGTCATCAATAATTGCTATTTACATGCTAGTTTCTTAATCGGGTTAATATCGAAATATCGTTGTCCAATAAACGTACTGTATATTTTAAGGACTTCATGGCAAAGATGTTCTATGTTAATAGTGATATGTCTGACATGTTTTGCTGAGGTCTTGCAGGACTCACGGCTCAGTATTTTGCAGGAAGCCATCTCTCCAAAAGACAACAAAGCCTCGATAGGCATCTGTGATTGAAGCTCTGCAGCTCTCTGAAAGTGGATGATAGCCTCTCCTGGCTTGTTCATCTCCTGTACACACATCACACACAAATGATGGACCTGCACATATCCTCTAGAGACAAACAGTCTAACACAGATGTCCAGATGACGATTCTTGCCTTGAGCGCTTTTCCAAGTTCAAGGGAAAGACTGGCAGCCATGACCGGCTGATTCATCTCAATATAAACCTGTAAAACAGTACGGAATTGCTTTATAAAAACACTGAAACCTCTTCTTTTCATCCCTGGTGGAGAAGCTCAGAAACTCCAGAGTATCTGTTTTAAGGCTCTGTTTGAAAATGAAACAAGAGAACAGAAACACAGAACATGCAGGGCTTTTTACCTTTATGGCGAAGCTGTAGCAGTTGAGTGCAGCCTGCAGATGCTCATCAAAGCCTGGTGCTTGCAGAGCTCGGGTCTCCTGCTCAGAGGCTAGAAAGAGTCGGGCGGCATCGGTCAGAGCCAGAGCCTCCCCTGGGGCATTGAAGAGAGTCTGCTCACACCTGGGGGGCGGGGTAATTTTCATACAGCATGATAAGAGCAACAAGTACATAAGCAATCAAAAAAATTAAGCATGCTACTGAATGAGATGTAATTTAACAGTTAAACGCATTATATTTACTAGACTTAGGGACATAACACAAGTTACAGTATTGCGTGGGGCTGCACGGTGCGTCCACCTGTCTCTCTGTGTGTGTGTGTGTGTGTGTGTGTGTGTGTGTGTGTGAATACTCACCGAGCCATGGCCAAATTACAGAAGGCTGCATACTGAAGGCAGTCCTGCTGTTTCAGCTCTTTAGCTAACTGACCTGGATACAGAAACGTTATTTCTTTATTAAATTAGATACGGTTTTAAAATAAGTTAGTCAGCACCTATTATTCCAGTAGCATATATTTGAAAAATTAATGGACTTAGCTGGTCAGCTTGTGTAACTCACCGAACTGCTCACTTGCTTCTGCGACATTAGGCTTCCTAAGAAAACGTCTGAGAAGAAGAAAAAAAAAGCTCCATAAATATAACGTTAATGACGACACGACTTTAATTTAGCTAATTAGATAGCGGAATTCAAATACTACACCATTCATGCAGAGACAAAGAGAAGGAGAGGATATATATATAATATATACAGCTGGAAAGTGTACATATCTAAAATAGCTAGCTAGATTAGCTTTAGTAGCTAAGCAAGTGCCGATAACTTATTACTGGTTTTGCTGAACACTGGTGGTTATATGAGATTAGCTATAAGTTAAACTATTATGCAGCGCATAACGTGATCACACAAAGCCTTACTTCTTCAGCTTGTTTGACACTGCTCGATAACGAGTGAGAAAATCTCCCTCCGACGACATTGTTGGTACAAGTTATGATGCCTAAATCCTGTGTTCCTATTGGCTCCCGAGTCACGCTGATGTATTCTGATTGGTTAGAATCCCGCTTACCTCAGTGAACAGCATAGGAAATGTAACGACGCCACATTGGCCGCTGCTGATAACTAGTTTCTTACGTCAGCGCTGCCGCCGCCGCCATATTAGCAGAGGCGACTTTCACTCTTAAGCCAATGCGAGTCTATGGAGAGATGCAGCTGTACCCTGAAAAACTTGCTGTAACTAGCTTAATGTTCAACTGCGTTTCACAAAATGTACATTGTTACCGGTGTTATACATTCCTGCATATGCAAATATACATGCACTGCTGATAATTTGTGAGAGCTGGACACTCATATATATTGCTGGAAAATAGGCTATGTATGGTGGGACAGAGATGACATGTCTGTCTTAACTAAGTATATAGTTACAGAACATAAATATTTTGAATATGAACTTTTTTTATTATTTATTTATTTATTTATTTTTTACATCATACAACCTCAAAAGCACTTGTGTCCAACCCACTTGTGTGGAAGATTCTACATCGCCATCACTGTCACCTGACTTGAACCCCATAGAAAATCTCTGGTGGAATTTGAAGAAGCAGCACACAAACCCACGAACATTACTGAACTGGAGGTCATTGCTCATGAGGAATGGGCTAAGATTCCTCAGGAACGCTGCCAGAAGCTGGTGTCTGGCTATACATCTCGTATGCAGCAGGTCGTAACAGAAAAAGGGTGCTCTACTAACTACTAAAGATGCTTGCCATAAAGTGGTTGAATGATTTTGAAACTGGAGAATTCATTATAAGTTGAACTATTTCAATTGCTGTTGTTTGATTTGTTGATTACAAACAACTGAAAGTCTGTACATTTTGACAATAAACCTGAGTTGCAGTGATGGTTGAACAATTTTGATTGCAACTGTATGAGCTTCCCTTTCTTGCTAGCAACACTGGCTTTGTAGTTGCAGTACAAATCTAATGAAAAAAACTGCAGGACACAAACTAGTCTTGGCTCACTCATTGGTAAAATTGTGTAAATATCATGTTTGGTTGAACTCTTTCAAAAAATATACACCCATCAGCCATAACATTAAAACCACTGACAGGTGAAGTGAATAACTTTGATTATCTCACTACAATGGCACGTGTCAAGGGGTGGGATATATTAGGCAGCAAGTGAACAGTCAATTCTCCAAGTCTGATGTTATGGCTGATCGGTGTATCATCCATCCCAAAATTACCTAAAGATATACTTTTCATTCATTCATTCAAAATGGTGGCAAACAAACAGAGTTTACACATTTTTTATTCACACCTTTTATATATAAACGGCAAAAAACAGCAGACAATTCTACACATCAGCTGAAAGTTTATCAAGCTTATACATCTTTTAAAGATATCTTCTGTATATACAAATAATATTCAATCACAGGTTTTCATAAACTGATTCAAATATCCCCTCCTCTACTGGTGAAGGCTTGGCCTGAAAAAGAAACAATGCAAATATTTCAGAACAACCAGAAGAACATTTCAAACCATCACAATATTGGGTGAATTTAGATATATTGGACCCATTTTTGAATTTTCACATTCTCTTATTGTCTAGTTTTCTTGCATTAATTAAACAAAATACCTAACACATGATACACATTTGTAAAATCATTTGTATTAATGTATTTTGACTATCTACATTATTAAGGAAAAACTGTTTATATAATTTTCTGAAGAAGCATGACTTATTCTTTTGTCAAAACTGACTATAAACCATTTAATTGTTTAATTGCATCAAAACAAGCAAATTGCAATAACATGACTTGAAAAAATCTTCTCCAAATTCACCATAAACATGTAATATTGTAAGAACAGAATTGACTAAGTAAAAGATGACTAAGATGTTGGTGTAAGTTACATTCTGTGATTCATTTCTTACAGCAATTACAAAAAAAAAACCTTCAATATTTTCCAAATTTATAACCAATCATTTCTAAAATACAGAATAATTAATTAAAAATTACTTTTATAAAATGTGACTAAAAATAATAAGTGACATTTTATAATTTATTACTTGCAGTAGAAGCATAACAAAGGATTAAAAAAACAACAACCCATAAACATCATAATTAGTCTCTAAAATTAACACCTACACAAGTAAAAATCTGTGCATACTAAGTAGTGTATTCCCCAGTCTACATCTTATTTTTTATTAAAATGTTCCATAAAAACCATAGTTAACCATAGTTAAGTGGTCCGACATTTAACTTTTTTAGATGCAGTTTTTTAACCTGAACCATGCGGTTGAAAATGATTACATTATAACTAACTTTATGTTTATTTTGTTAAAGAAGCACATCTTATGAAATGTGTAATACATTCGTCATGACGATTTTCTAACCTTATGAAAATGAATAGCCAAAGCTTATGTAATTTTTTTTACTCAAGATTTTGGGGTAAACTTCCTGTTCGTTTCTGGCCACACCCCCTTATATGATGTCACATGAATTAAGTCATGTTATTTTGGCACTTTCATGGCAAGGGATTAGTAACAAAATTTGCCTTTATTTTATATATTATCAGTCCAGAAAATACAGTAAATGCTGCCAAGTCTAACTGTCCTGATTTACCTGAATTTAGCCCACCACTAAGGTATGCTAACTTATCATGACTTTAGATTTGATCCTACCTTTTTCACTGAGGTTTGGCTCTCTATGATTTCTCTCCTCTTATCTTCAACATTCAGCACATCATAAACGGAGACAGTCTTGTGTTCAAGATCCTGGGAGAATGAGCGAGAATGATGCACTTTATATTCCATCCATCAATTCATCCATTTTCCATACTACACACACAGGGTGGGGGGGGTGGGGTGGTGAATTGCAGTCACATTCACACACCACAGACAATTTGGAACTACCAATCAACCTGCAACACATGTCTTTTGACTGGGGGAGGAAAACCCAAAACACAGGGAGAGCATGCAAGCTCTCAGGGTTGGGGTGGGTTTCGAATCCCCAACCATGGAGGTGTAAGGCAAACGTGCTACCCACTAAGCCACCGTGCCCCCCAACACCTTATATTTTACATGTGTAATGGAAGATTTTTTTTATGTAGAACCCTACAGCTGAGTGCTTCCCTAGCAGAAAGGATTCCAAGTACAAACATTTTCTGAAGCTAAGAACTGTTAATTTTCCAATAAACCCACAAACATCCCCCTTTTCTAAAACTATAGAGCCAACATTTTAAAATTAAGACCGAGCAATTCTGTAAATATATTTTTTGGTGTGTCAAGGCATTTTGGAGGGAAAACAGGCTGCTCAGCAAAATAAAAATTCAGATGCTGGGTCAGTGGTTCAGGAAATGTGAATTTCTGTTTCACAAAGCACAAAAAGGCAACTGAGAACAAGTCTGTTGCTTTGTGTGGTTTCATATATTCAGATGATGTGCTCCGAATCATGGCATTAATATGACATGCTGATCATGTTTTCTATTAAATCTGATTTCTTTTAAATAAAGTGTGATTTTGGGTTGGTAAGAATTAAGCAGCTGAGATAAAAAGCCAAAGATGATTATGAAAATCAGACAGAGGTAAAACAGGCTTACCATGTACACTGAATCAGACGTGGCTCCTTCTGTCGCAACTGTATTCCTCTTTCTTTTTTTGGTTTTCCCTTTATCTCCCTCTCCTTCAGACTGTGAATGATTCTAAAAGAAATATTGCATTCAAGCACTTTAGAAGTATGACATTGATTCAGGGAGATGTAATAAAGTATATACAGTATATACAGTAGCCTATGTGATATGGTTGCGTAGCATAACTTGCAATCATAAACTAAGGTTAATGTAGTAATGAGAATGCGATTGGGCCATTGCTACAGTACTTCTTTTAAGTGACTACTGAGAACATCTCAGAAGCACACTGATCAGCCATAACATTAAAACCACTGATAGGTGAACTGACATTAATTATCTCGTTACAATGGCAACAGTCAGTTCTCAAAGTTGATGTGTTGGAAGCAGGAAAAATGGGTAAGCATAAGGATCTGAGCGACTTTGATAAACGCCAAATTGTAATGGCTAGATGACTGGGTCAGAACATCTCCAAAATGGCAGGTCTTGTGGGGTGTTCCTGGAATGCAATTGTCAGTACCTTCCAAAAGTGGTCCAAGGAAGTACAACCAATGAACCAGCGACAGGGTCATGGGCACCCAAGGCTCAATGATGCAAGTGGGGAGTGAAGGCTATCCTGTCTGGTCCGATCCCACAAAAGAGCTACTGTAGCACAAATTGCTGAAAAAGTTCATGCTGGCTATAATAAAAAGGTGTCAGAACACAGTTTATCGCAGCTTGCTGTGCATGGGGCTGCATAGCTGCAGACCGGTCAGAGTGTCCATGCCTGTCCACCGCCGAAAGCATCTACAATGGGCATGTGAGTATCAAAACTAGACCATGGAGCAATGGAAGAAGGTTACATCATGTGGACAGCCGGGTGTGTGAGTTTACCTTGGGAAGAGGTGGCACCGGGATGCACTATGGGAAGAAGGTAAGCTGGCGGAGGAAGTGTGATGCTCTGGGGAATGTTCTGTTAGACAAACCTTGGGTCCTGTCATTCATGTGGATGCTACTTTGACATGTACCACCTACATAAACATTTTTGCAGACTAAGTATATCCCTTCATGGCAACGGTATTCCCTAATAGCAGAGACCTCTTTCATCAGGATAATGCACCCTGTCATACCGCAAAAATTGTTCAGGAACGATTTGAGGAACATGACAAAGAGTTCAAGGTGTTGACTTGGCCTCCAAATTCTCAAGATCTCAATCCAATCAAGCATCTATGGGATGTGCTGGACAAACAAGTCTGATCCATGGAGGTAACACCTTGCAACTTCCAGGACATACAGGACTAACATCTTGGTGCCAGATACTACAGCACACTTTCATAGGTCTTGTTGAGTCCATGCCTCGATGAGTCAGCGCTGTTTTGGCAGCACAAGGGGGACCTACACAGTATTAGGCAGGAGGTGAAATTTTCTCTAAGGAGATGTTCATTTATGGAAGGATTCTCTAGTGTCATAGTTTGTAACAGTCAGAGGTAAAGCTGTTCCTTTAAGTTTTTTGCTACAGGAATGATGAAGGACAGAGGAAGTAATGTTTTGTGGTTTTTCTGTAACAAGCTGCATTTTTTTTGTCTCATTAACTTGGGAAGATTACAGATGTGATAACAGGAATTAACTTGATTCTCCACAACATTAAACATAACTATAAATCGAGAAAATGTATGGCATGTCATTCATTAATAAACAAACTGTTATTTGTTGGCAAATTGTTGTGGTGAAATAAAGGGAATAAAACATGCTGGTATATGACAAATATCAACTTCAGAGTGGTAACAGTAACTTTGTAGCTTTGTATCGTGCTACATCACACCGTATTGTTGTTGATTATTTTTTTTATAGAGCATGTCCCAAAGTGTTTTAATAATCAGTGGCGTCCAAACGACTAGGGACAATTGAAATCACTAAAGATTTGTTTGTGAGAACCATAATATTATTTCAACAAAAATGTAATTAAAAAGTATTTTTTTAAAAGCATTATATAACTTTTTATGTTACTTTAAAGTGGAGTAACATGGTCAGTAGTTTCTGTCTTTCAATATCACCTTGTACAACTTAAAGATACAAACTGATCCAGCGACGCTGAAAAGCAGCAGAACAATGAGGACAACCAGCAAAGGGATGACAGAAGTCTCCATATCTGGCAGATAACCTTCCTCTGAGAAAGAGAGTAAAACAGACAGAAAGACAGACAGAAACAGATAGACAAGGAAGGTAGGTGGTTATCGGGATGTTGTGAGACTGGCCCTTCGAAGTAGTTCCACTTCAGAAACTTTCATGTTGCTCAACAGGCAGGGGAAATGAGTCAGCTCATTCACTTTCTGTTCTTTTTTTGTCTTCTAGGGGTTTTTGTCTTTTAAGCATAATTTTATTAGGCCTATTATCTATCTGTCACCTTATTTAATGTAAAATGTGTCCATTAAATTCTCATGGAGAACTGATTTGAATCTTAAACATTATTATTCCTTCAAAAAACCAAAGTAATGAATAAAGCAGTTAAACCCAACCTCCATGTTTGATTTGATATATTTTGCACCATCTACTCACATCCTTGCTCATAGAATACAAGAGTTGAAAACAACTTCTCACCCCTTAATAGCAATTCTGTGTGAAATTTTACATAATGCTTTATGACCGAAACCAACACTGGTAGCATTACCGATATGGAAATGAAGTCAGCTGTTGTCTGAGTTGTACAACCACTCCTGCTTACTCACCTCGTACAAGGACAACCCAATACAGCTTCTTATCCATGTACTGGAAGTAGTATTCTCCGGAGGATGAACTGTTATGCATGGTGATATTTGCTGTCAAGGGGATTGTTTTTGGAGTAGAAGAACGATGAATGAGTTGTTCCCATACTTTTTGACTGTTTTGGTAACACCTAATTGTGCTCCCGGTGCTGTTAGCTGGGATGGTGACTTTAAGCTGGTGGATGACTGATCTTCCTGCCAGCGCCACACAGGTTCGGTTCTCGAGAGAAAATTCGGCTGAAAGAGAGAGAACACAAAGAGATCCACGGGGTGATTGAAAGAAGCTCCAGCTCCACTGGTTTAACAACAATTTTTTTGTTTTCCCACAAAATGATTGAGATAAGAAGGATAATCCTAGATCTCATCCTAGATTAACACAGACATGTATTAACAATGCTTTTTTCCACCCTCATTTCTATTTAATTTCTAAATCATCTCAGCAAATGGTCATTCATCTCAACTACCACAACACCACAAGCACATGGTTGCCAACTCTCACGCATTTGGTCTGAGACACCCATTTTCAGGCTCTGTCTCATGCTCTCATGCTGCCCAAATAAGTCTCACACCGAAATTAAATATCAAGCCAACGTAAAAATACAACATAGTCACAAATCTGCTCATATGATCTTCCTTCTTTCAGTGTCGAGAAGGTGTGGGGTTTAATGAAGCCCTGCAACTTCTTGATTGGACCAGTCACATTTCCTCCCACGCCTGAGAGTTGCCAAGTCCGCTTAAAATACGTGAATTTGGGGTTCTTTTTTTCTGAAGTCACGGGTTGCGGTTTTCTAGGCTCGTTTTAAAAATATGTTGCTTGTTAGGAAAATCTGACAAGCGACTTCATCTTTTTTATTAATTATTATTATTATTTTTTTTTTACATTTATGGTTGCTATTTTCCCCAATGCACTGACACTGTCTACTCACAGCCTCACAATATCAGTGCTGTAGACTATTTTGCCCTCCCATAGTTATTACACGTTATAACAAAAAACAAACAAATAAACATAACATACTCATATACTAATAGTCATTATGGTTCTAATGTAATTTCCTTTTCCATCTCTCCAATCATATTCTGCTCGTAGGTGAACAGAGATGAGTGGATAGTGCCTGTCCTCCCTATAAGCCTGTGGTTTTCAATCTTGGTCCTGCATATTTTGTATGTCTCCTTTATTTAATTACACCTAATTCAGATCACCAGCTCATTAGGAGAGAGATTCATGAACTGAGCTGAGTGTGTCAGATATGAGAGACATACAAAATGTGCAGTGCTGTGGGTCCCCAGGACAAGACTGAACACCACTGCTATAAGCTTTGTTGCTGTTTGATGATTTTTTATTAAATAAATAGTTTTTTTTGGACATTCTCGCTGTGGCTGCTGGGACTACGGTTGCTGCTCTGGCCTTAGGACTGCAATTACCACATACAATTTTGCACTCAAGTCTCCTTTCATGAACAGTGGACTATTTCAACAAACAGACTTCATATAAAAACCATAATGAACTTTCTTTTACTTTCACACTATCCGTTGTTACCCAGGTGAGGATGGGTTCCCTTCTTTGTCTGGTTCTTCTCAAGATTCTTCCTCATATCATCTTAGGGAGTTTTTCCTTTTCCACCGTTGCCACCGCCTTGAGCAATAGGGATAAACTCACACACTTAAAATCTG
Organism: Ictalurus punctatus; assembly: GCF_001660625.3. Taxonomy (NCBI): domain Eukaryota; kingdom Metazoa; phylum Chordata; class Actinopteri; order Siluriformes; family Ictaluridae; genus Ictalurus; species Ictalurus punctatus. Next base: position 13,649,504 of record NC_030441.2, on the reverse strand, counting down.
TATCCTGTGTTTATATGTTTCTGTAAAGCATGCCCATTGTTAAAAGCACTATTCAAATAAAAATTAATTGAATCGGATTGAATTTTCGCTTTTCAAACTGCGAGTGGTTTCTGTTTAATATGTTGCAGCCTATTTATTGAGTCTGTTTACATTTAGGCCGTAAAAGGTATACTATACTATACTAATATTGGGATTGTTTTGGGCTTGTTTTTGAAACTGCAGTTGCTTATTTGTCTCGCAAGAGTTGGCAACACTGGATGAAACATTGTTGCGAAACATAATTGTCTGGCACACATTATGTGATTGACATGTCTAAAATAGGCTATTATCTATTCCTTTTTTTACCGAAAATGTAGCCTGTGCCAGCCAGTTTTATCGTGATTTGAAAAACAGTTGTGATCATTACGATTGCAGATGAGTATTCTAAAGTATTTTAGGAAGTGACAGTAAAGACACTGGAGAAGACAAGGACGATATTTTTAAAGTCCCTGTGAAGTGCCTTAAAACGTGCAGCCTTATTTGATGTGTTGACAATGACTGTTTCTCAACATGCATTGTCATGCAATCTTTCGTCCTTGTTCTATGTCATTATCCACTGCAAAATTTAAATTCCAATACTCAAGAACGCAAGTACCTCGACGTATGAAATTACCCAGATTTGTCTTGATATCGAGGATACATCAGATGCAGACCTGAGCGCAAGGAACCCTTGAAGTACCAGAAGTCATTGCAGCAAAATAATAGCTGAGGGCAGAAACCTGACCCATACCTATAGTTTTAACATCTTTTTAACTGCAATAATCTAAATAAATCAAACTATGCATCTAAAAAGAATGATTTCGATATATGATTTAGATTGAAATATATATGAGGTTGTTGGACAGTCCAATATATCCCTCAGAAGTATTTAGAATAGTGAATTTCAAATTGTTTGGAGATGGCATTATAACCCTTCCCAGATGAGCAACAACAATTGCTTCTGTGTGGTCATGGCTGATGTCCTTTCTTCTCTGCATGATGTAGACGCACACCTGAATGCTCCAGAGCTTTAAAGTGCCAAAAGTTCTGCTTTTCTGGTAGTCACACAGTCTTGATGATTAAGTAATTTTGTGAATTTCATTAGTAACATCTGGTTGCTAATTTGTCTCTTAATGACTGTGGGAGTAGGAAGGGTGTACTTATATTTTCACACGTGGTTTCTGAATGTTGATTGACTTTTTTGGAAAAACGAAAACATATTGAAATCTGTTACAATTTTTTGTTGTCACCTGAAGTTATTTGTTTATTTATGGAAGTTGGTGAGGACTACCCTATTGTTATTTAGGCAAACAATAACATAGAATTTAAGGAGGGTGTACTTTCTTTTTCTCATGACTGTATATATATTGATAACAAAATACAGATTTTTTTTTTCTTTTGTATTATAATTGTTTATTTACTCTCGCTTTTATAATGTAAGCATTTGTTTTTAACTTTCATTTACATAATAGCACATTTTGGCTTATTGAATACACCATATACAACAGGAAAAAAACAATTACAGCACAAATTTCCTAGAAACAAACAAACAAAAAATATTCATTGTTGATAATAGCTTCTTATTGATCATAAGCTTTCCACATCTTCTGTGATGTTAAGTAAATATATGTGGCAGCCTGGGAAAACCCTTCAACCGTAACATTCTGACATCTATTATATATATTATATATCTATTATATGATTTTTTAAAACCCAGTCTCATCACTTGAGGTAAATGTCAGTCAAGCCCTGTGATAACCCGAGCCTCATCATCACTCTTGGTTTGTCTAACCATTGTCTGCTCTTACATCTTTGTTGAAATAATTGCTGATTACAGTAAATCTGTGAGGTTTGTTCTGTTCTCCTTTTGATTATATTTCAAACATTACAACATTATCTGCTGCTGTATCTAAAGCAGAAGTGATGGTGTGTATGAATTGTGGATAATTTGAGAGCCGTTGTTTATATTGTCTAAAAATGGAATCCATTAAGTATATGCTAGGAAGTAAAAAGCACGTCTAGATCATTTTACTGAAATATGCTGTAGTTGTGTTTTAAAATGCACTTATGAGGTCTCAAAACCCATTTTTGGTAAAACCCCGAATTTTCATCATTTGGGCTGTTTGACTGAAATCAGCCACAGTGACATCCGAGGTTTTTTTTTTTTTTTTTTTTTTTTTGCAGACCTCCACACAAAGAGGAAACTCTTAACTGACTGACTATGAATATGTGACTGCATGAGGATGGTGAAATGCTGTGTTGTCCCATGCACATATCAATGTGTTTCTTAATTGTTTCTTTCCAGGCTCAAGCCTGCTATAGAGTGAAACTACATAAGCTGATTCAGGATTTATTGCATGATATTTCTGCACACACTGTGCTGATGGTGTCTGTCTGACTCACAATGTTCACTGGTGCCCTTTTAAGGGTTTGGATTTAGGTAATATAATATTTGTTACTTAGCTAACATCAATTAATTTGACATCCAAACCTTAATCCATTTGGTTTGGAATTTGAAATGTAAACAGTTTGGAACAAAGCATGAAAACATTTGCAAATTTAGCTGTGGAGATACTTGGTTTTTCTGGTGGTAGAAAAGGAGTTAATAATGTACAGTATATCTGCAAGCATTTTCCAGATTACCTCAGCAAAATACATTCTATCTCCTTCCATCCATCCATCCATCCATCCATCCATCCATCCATCCATCCATCCATTTTCTGTACCGCTAATCCTACACAGGGACGCAGGGGAGCCTATCCCAGGGAAATCAGGGCAAAAGGGGACCCGCTGGACAGGGTGCCAACGCATCGCAGAGCACAACCGCACACACATTCACACACTACGGACAATTTGGAAATGCCTACAACACATGTCTTTGGACAGTGGGAGGAAACTGGAGTACCCGTATGGAACCCCCTTATCACATGGACAACATGCAAACTCCGCACATACAGGGACAAGGCGGGATTCGAATACCCAACCCCGGAGGTGTGATGCAAACAATAAAAAAAATATATATATACAGTGCTGTTGTGCTTATTGTGTGAAGTTTTGAAAAAGTGAACTTGTTAAGGACCAATGTTTTTAGGAATTTTTAAAAACTGTAATACTGAAATACTAAACTGTAATACTAAAGTATTACATGGGGTTGGTGATTAGGGCAAAAGTATCATTATCATATCAAGATAATTGCACAGTACAAGATATTTGTCAGCCAAGTAGTAATGCTACACCTTAAAAAAGCCTTTGAAAAACTCAAGTTGTCTATGATTATTTTATGTAAATTCTAAAAAGATTGAGAAACAGAAAAATGGATGAAAATAATTATTCTGTACAATATATATATATATATATATATATATATATATATATATATATATTTAACCAATCAGCTACTATGAATAGCAATGATGTCAGTCAGTCAATGATGTCAGTCACTATATTTTTATAATTATATTGTCCAGCATTCTCAAAAAATCAAATGACATGTGCCACTTATAGGATAACAGAAAAAATATACATACCTTCACTCTTATAACAGAAACACAACAGAATAATCCAAAACACTCCAACTTGTGTTGTAAACATCTTGTTGTCCAAATTGCAAGACTAAGTTACTGTTCCCAATTACTATATAATTGTACTGTGCACGAAATATTTTAAATGCCTAATCACAGGCTGCTTGTCAAGCAATCTGGTTTTAGTCAAACATTCTTATCTGTGTAATGTCAGAAGGATGTGGCTATAACTTTTACAGGAAGTTGTGTCATACACTTAAAATCTTGAACTTTCAGTTAGATTACCTCAGTGCAGAATCTCCCACATGTGCTCACACTAACCCTATTAGACTTACACCTAAATACCCTAAATACCTAAATACCCACCTACAGCAAAATATTCAGCAATAGGACATTCATTTCAAATGACATACGAGTGGACTTTTCTCTTTCAGCCTCTGTGTCACGAGATTAAATTCTCTTAATCTGTCAGAGTCCCTCTGAAATAAGTTCCTCTTTTTTTCATCACCATAGCCGTGCTTCCTTTGTTTTCTTTTATATTAAAACAGGACCACATGAATGATTTGGGCATATTAATACCTTAAACTATGGAGTTTAATGTAAATATGCAGATGCTTGGTAACAAAATAAGCTTCCTGCTTATGTCTTATAAACCCTCAACATATATCCTTTCAATGGTTAAATTTTTCAAACAAGGGGGGCATGGTGGTTAGTGGCTAACATGCTTGCCTCACACCTCAGGGGTTGAGGGTGTGAATCCTGCCTCCTCTCTGTTTGTGTGGAGTTTGCATGTTCTCCCCGTGCTTTGGGGCTTTTCTCCAGGGTTTTCTGCCCCAGTCTCTGTGTAGGAAAAGCGATATAGAAAATGGATGGATGGATAGATTTTTTTCAAACAGTTCAGGCGTAAGAGGTAAAACAATGTAAACAAATATGCTGTTCTGAATTCAACCACTAGGTGGCACCAGTACATTAACTCAAACATGTTTAATCATAGAAGTGTTCAAAGAACCCGTAATCAAACCCAGCAAGGGACAAAGATAAAATATAAAGGTAGCACAAAAAGATCCAGCCTATATTAGTACGATATGCTGTAAGTGATTTGATTTATATTTTCCTATAACAGCATGTCCCAAAGAGTTTTATTCTCTTATAATACATAATTTGCTGGTGATTACAATTTTATAGATGAATGTTGTGGAACATCTGCAGAACAAGTTAGTTCCTGTTATTACTTATGTTATATAAGCTATATAACAGCTATGAACTCATTCTCTCACCACTCTCTCTTTTTTCTTTCTCATGAAGTAAAAAGGGTTGCAGCTTGCCAGGTTAAAGAGAAAAGTTAAGATCGGGGTAATGTGTCTTCTGTCCCGAAGACTTTCCAGTGGCAAAAACTTTATTTTACAGCATTACTACTGACAGTTAAAACTGGTGACATTTCCTTTCAAAAATGCTAAATAAGTCCTTATAAATTTTTTTTATTTATTTCATGTATGTGAAGAATTCACCATACCCATACCCAAGTCCATGTGTTAGTTGTTACTAAAGAAATTATAACTTATTAGAGTGAGGGCTTTAATACAATCTTCGTAAATTATTTGTCTTGAAACTAGAACTTAAACAGTTAAACAATGCACTGGTATTAATGTATTGTAATGCTAGAAAATTGTCAGGAAAATATTATGGGTAAAACTACATAAAACCAGCTTTAGTAAGTCTTTCTCTCATGTTTGTTTTGAATTCCTCTTATATAGTCATGCGATATTAGGATTATAGGCAGAATTTAACTAGTACCCTTGTACGTGAACAGTAGTTTGCTTTGTTGTTGTTGTTGTTCTTTATTCAGTAGAGGGAAATGTCTTGAACGTCAAGTCTGTGTTAATCATATAAGCTACAGGCCATGTAGATAAGAGCTTCTCTTGAAAAATGCTGTAGTATTCCTTTAATGTCAGTAGGTTACTGTCCCTGGATTCTACTTACGGGTGAAAAATATATTTTACAGTTAATAAAGATCTGACTAATGTCATATCAGTCCTGCTGTGAAGAATTATAGGCTTGTATTTCCTATTTTTGTTTTAGTAGTAATTCATTGGCTCAGTCTGACTTCCAAAACCATAATAGAGTAAGGTAAGAAATTAGGAGATGGCTGTTCTTTCCACTTCACAGGAAAGTAATGATTTCTGCTATGGGGAGAGCAGCTATTTTAGGAGTCATGATATTCTAAAATCATATTGAGCTTGTTATAACAAGCTATTGCACACACAGGCGTTAGTTGTTGGGCACTTTGGCTAACTTTCTATCGCCTGAGCGTATTAAAGAGTAAGAAGGAATCCAGTTGGAGTGATGAATGCATCGTGCGTAATGAGAAACAGGTGCACATGCGCACTGCAGCTCAGCAGTAGCAAAGAAGCCAAGACTGATCTCATAAATTCAATGAAAACAGATCAGAGAAAAAAGGGGGTGGGGGGGAAGAACCGAAAGAGAAGTAACATCTGGAGGTCAGTGACTAAAAAAATATTTCCCGTTTCATAATCTCCCTCCTTTTTTTATCTCTTCATCAATCTCTCTATGTTGGCAATCTGTAAAATGGGTTACATATGGACCCAATACACACCGTTTAACTGTACTGATCCAACTTTGGAACTTTCTGAGACACCTCAGAAATTATATTTGATCATACAAGACTTTTACAGAGCATTGGTAATATAGTGACTTGTATTAGATATGATAAACTATTATATTATACTATACTATACTGCTATCATGCACAGAAGTTCTTCATATAGAACATGAAAGTCTTTCTATACTTTTATAGACTTTTAATGTGTGCTTTACCAAAATATCATTTGCAGTAGTGTGAGTGCTTGTGTGTGTGTGTATGGGGGTTGTTGGGAGCAGCAAAAAAACCCCCCAAAAAGCAGAAAGTGTCAAAAGTTCCCATCTGGAAACAGCTGGACTAGAGGGGGAGGGAGAGAGAGGGAGGGAGAGAGAGAGAGAGAGAGAGAGAGAGAGATGAAAAGAGTTGAAGAAGCATGAATTCTCTCTGTCCCAAATCAAAACAAGTGGGACACAGCTTGCATAGCTCTACCTATAATCACATTACACAATCACATTACTGCTGCTCAGAAAAGAGGGAGGGGAACAAACAAGAGATAGACAGCGATTCAGAAAGGGAAAAAGAAAAGCAGGAGAGAGCTGTAAAACAGTGGACAGAAGGTTAAAAGGAAATTCTGTTTTTGAATGATAAAAGTCCCACAGCAGGTGTAAGTTAACCAGCAGAAGAATACCATCACCTTCTGAAAGTGTAAGTGTAATGTTTATCTGAATCAAAAAAGATTCTTAAACATCTTCGTCTTTAATGATATCGTACTATAGTTTGTGCAAGTGTTTGGTTTCCTTCACTTTCTCTTCAGTAAAAATTCTTTAAATGTTATGTGACAAGTTCTTGATGTACCTCTGGTTCTACTGGCAAACTCTTTAATTTACATGATATGATGTCCTTAGTGATATTTGGCCTCAAACCCCTGTGCATGTGTTCATCCGATGATTCTGTTGGGAAAGTAGATCATTAGGTCTAGTTCAGGAGCAGAGTCTATAAGACATCTGTTTTGCCTATTGTAGTATTGCAGCTTATAGTATATAGCACCAGCATTTGGAAAGGTCCTTGTTTCTATTTCAGCTGTTCTGCTCAAACATTTTTTAAAGTCAGTGCTTTAATATTTGTGGATGTTCTTACATCTGGCACTAGTCATGAAATATCTATTCAGAGAAGAAACTCTGTTCTCTGTGTTACCACAGATTTTGTAAATGTAAGATAAATTAAATTATGTGGACCAACATCTAACCAGTCAAGATTCACCTGAAAATTATGTTGCCTTTTAATTCATAAAGCTCCAATTCTTGGCTAGCATTCAGATGCTCTATCCTCAACAGATAGATTCAGCTGAATCTGGCATTAAAACCATTTATATCCCAAAACCTGTGATTTTTTTTTTACTTGTAATGTTTTGGCCTTAGGGTTTTAAAATGGTATTTTATTTGGAGGAATTAATTCATATTTGTTATGATATTATGTATACTAAATCCTATGTACAATAGAATTGTTGGAATTAAAGTTTTACAAACTGGAGTTTATCCTTTATTTCTGAATAGTTCCAACTTCCAGACACGTCTACTGTCTTCTTTGTTGACTTTAGGCTTTGTTGACTTTTCAGCTGTCTCTTCATTCTGTTTTCAATTCAGCCAACTCAAACTGCGTCAGAGTATCTCTCTTGGCTTCTTTTCACTAAAGAGGCCTCTTGATATTCACAGGTCAAACTTGTTTCCTTTCAAAATCAGTTATCAAATTCAATGCTGACAACCTAAGTCCAGAAGTTACATCAATATTTATCTAAGAGAACCTGCGCATGCTAAAAATTTAGTTAGGTTATGCAACCTACCTGCATATAGTTCATGCCTCCAAGGTTGCCAGATTTATTTTAACTGTAGATCTGGTTTTACAATAGCATTTAGAAAACATGATTTTAAACACAAACACTTGCCTTTAAACCCCCCCCCCCCACCACCACCACCACCACCAAAATGAGGGATAGAAAGTGCAGATGAAAGAAGGATTTTTTTCCCCGTTTTTTCCTCTTTGATGTCAAATGTAATAGGATGTAAAATAAAAGCAAGAGACAATTTAAAATGAAAATAAATAAATAAATAAAAATAATACAAGAATATGAAAGGGAAGATGTATTGTGCCATGACTAGTTTTAGTTGTAATTATCACATTAATCACTGTACATTTAACAATATGGCTTGACGTTCATTATTAAGCAGCTTATAAAATAGCATTTGATCAAGCACGTACTATTATTTTGCATATTAATTTTATTTTTTATATCACACACTGACAGTTAAGGAACCCAAGAGACACTAAATTGGAGTTATGAAATTGTAATGTGTGTTTGGGATCTAATGTATTTTGTTGTGCTTTTCCATTTGTTATTTTGAATTTAAAAAATAATGGCAATCAGTAAGCTGATCGAATTGTTGTGTTGTTCTTAATGTTATCTTTAAAAGAAGTTCTCATGAAATCCTCAAGAAAAGAAATATCTTTGATTAAGATGCATCTACTTGGATACCATCCATCCATCCATCTTCTATACCGCTTAATCTTTTTCAGGGTCACGGGGAACCTGGAGCCTATCCCTGGAAGCATCGGGCACAAGGCAGGGTGCACCCTGGACAGGATGCCAATGCATCACAGGGCACACAATCACACACCCATTCATACACTACGGACACTTTAGACATGCCTACGATGCATGTCTGTGGACTGGGGGAGGAAACCAGAGTACCCGAAGGAAACCCCCACAGCACAGGCAGAACATGCAAACTCCGCACACACAGAGCCATGGGAATCGAACCCCCTACATTGGCAGTGTGAGGCAAACGTGCTAACCACTAAGCCACCGTGTGCCCTTCTACTCGGATACCCTCCATGCAAAACAAAGACAGAGGTCTAAACATCAGCGCAACCAATTTCGATATTAAATCTTCACAACATGCTTAACTCAACTCTGAATATGGCCCTTAGCCCTTAAATAATTCATTACTGGTAAATTACTGCATAAAAGTGCATGTGTGTAAGGGCCTATAGAGCTTTTATCTTTTATGCTCCAAATGAGCGCAATTATGATACCAGCTGCTCATGCTCATGAGACTCTCATGAATACAACCCCTGGAGTGAGAAAGTTGATCTTGGATCAGTTTTTGTCTTTCAGTGAACACAAAATTACACATTCATCTTGGAGGGATGGAGGAAGCTGATTCTAGATCAGCGCTCTTACACTGTGATACAGTCTCCATATGGGCCCTTGTCTTTATAAGTCCTGGGATGGGGGCCATTTGGAGGAATACCATGGCACTGACTCACTCTGTTTCAGTTCCCAGTGCCAGTTACATTCCTCCCTGATTACAGATTTATGTAAAGCTTTACCCTTTACACCCCACATCACTGATGTGATCAATACTGAGCACTTTATAGGCTTAAAACTGTCCTTTGTAGGGTCTCATCATCTGGGACTCCTGAACAAAGGCTATTTGTCTCTGAAGTTTCAGTTGAACAAATTAAGTTTTGGTTGAATTACAGCAGTCACAAGACCATAATTCCATTCTGCCTTTCTCAAGCTTGTCTGTTGTGCCTTTGAAAACAGACTGAATTTATTCATGCTTTTTAAAGTAACTAGAACAAAAACACAATGAAAGTACTGGAAAATGAAAGAAGAAGAAACACTTCTGACATTTTGACTTTATATCAGGATACATGAACATTTATTTTGCCTCTTTCTCTTTTACACATTTATCCCCTGTAATATTTTCCCACAACAGTACTGATCTAATATAAAGTCAAAAAATAGCAAATCCATCAAATGTATTAATGATATAAACTTATGGACACCTTCGTTTTCTTAGGGTTCCAACATGCTTGTACACAGGTGCCTCTGTAAATAAGAGATGGAGGTCACATGATCACTATTACAACCACCTATCTACTCCAGATTTACAAAGACCTGTCATTTTCACACTATTATTTCATTGTGATTGCTCTTACAGGGCTTTTTCTGTTCCATAATGAGGGAAGTTGCCTTAACACCCTCAACCTCCACTTTCAGAATGTAAACATTATTAGTAACTTAAATTATTTTTCAATACACCATTGGTGTCTGTTATGAAATATTCTTCCTGAAGTAGCTTGCAATAGCATGTGTGGGAGAGAGAGAGTGTTCAACGTAATGCTTGCTCTACCATTTAACGATGATAATGCTGAGATGCTTTTGGGAAACTTGGCTCTGTTTGTTTATGCACCTTGTTGACAGTACAGCAGTTATAATTAGTTAATTAGCAGTATGGGGTCACCAAAATATAAGACACCACAGCGATGAGTTAAGAGCCGGGTCATCCAAACAGCACAAAATTCAGTCCTTTCCTCATTCACACTTTGAGTTGACAGTGAGTCCCTAGAGACAGTCTGCTCTGTGGAGATTGCCATGGAGGTCAATGAAGTTGCCTTATTAGCTCAACTACGCTTCCTTTTTATCTCCTTCTGTGCATCTCTAATTGCTCTTCCTCTTCATCTCTCTCTCTTTCTCTCACTCTCCACTACCCGTGACTGTTCTGCCAACTCTTGGACTGAGGTACTGGCATTATGAAGCTGCAGATCTGTTTTCCATTAAACTTTTGAAATCCCCCTCTTCTCTTTCTCCAGGCCTCTGAGCCGTCATGCCCATTCCCATGGCAACGAGGACAGTAATGATGCTGGCTGTCATCTTGATGTTTTTGGCTTTGTCGCGTGCAATGAGCAATGAGTTGGACGATTATGGCACCTGGAACTATAGAGAAGGAGGTAAACATTGAAAAAATTGCATGCAAAAGAAATGACTCAGTGGGTTTAGTGATTTGAAAATGTCACTGATTTAATAGATATAGGCTACAGCTTCTATAGTTCCTGCTTACATCATTAATAAACAACTTTGCAACAGTGTTGCATCATGCTAGCTTCTTTCCTCATACTTCCTGCACATGCAGTTGCTATCAAAATTATTCAACCCCTATTGCAAATCAGGTTTATTGACAGAATTTACAGACGTTCAGTTGTTTGCAATGAACACATCAAACAAAAGCAGTTTAAATAGTTCAACACAACGAATGCTTCAAGTGGTTTCCCCAAATTCAACTGAAAATGCAACTTACCATGACTTCTCCAGTTTCAAAATTATTCAACCCCCTGAACAGAATCCCTCAAAACAACACAAATATGCAAAAATGGGCTTCATTATTTGCACCAGGTGTGCTTGAGCTGGAACTTGAGCTGGAACTCATGAAATACCTCAACTGGCTAAGGGTAGAAAATGTATGAAATACTTAGACAGGACAGAAAAGGAAGCTATCAACAGCTGCAACCAGATTTCTGAGTAGGCAGGTTGTGAAAAAAACCCTTGAGTGACAGCAAAAGACCTGCATCAAGACTTGGTGGCAACAGGCACTGAGGTTTCAGTGAGCACAGTAAGGCACGTGCTAAACACATAAGGTTTCCATGCCGGAACTCCAAGACGTACACCACTACTGACCCAAAAGCACAAGAATATTCGGCTCAAAATCATACAAATAAGCCACAGAAGTTTTGGGATTCTGTTCTGTGGAGCGATGAAACAAAACTGGAACTTTTTGGCACGATGGATCAGCGGTACGTCTGGAGAAGGAAGAATGAAGAATGAACACTCTGTCCACACTCATGCATGGTGGTGACTCGGTGATGCTCTGGGGCTGCTTTGCATCCTCTGGCACTGGAAACCTGCAGCGTGTGGAAGGCAAAATGGATTAATTGAAGTATGAGGAAATCCTAGGAGAAAATGTCATGCCGTTTGTGAGGAAGCTGAAGCCCTTCCATTGGACCTTCTCACAGGACAATGATCCCAAGCATACCTCAAATTCTACCAAGGCTTGTTTGCAGAAGAAGTCCTGGAAAATTCTACAGGGCCATCACAGTCACCTGACTTGAACCCAATCTCTGGTGGGATTTGAAGAAGGCGGTTACAGCGCACAAACCCAAGAATATTACTGAACTGGAGGCCATGAGGAAATGGCTAAGATTCCTCAGGAACACTGCAAGAAGCTGGTGTCTGGCTATGCATCTCATTTGCAGCAGGTCATAACAGCAAAAAGGTGCACTACTAAGTACTAAAGATGCTTGCCATGATAGGGTTGAATAATTTTGAGACTGGCGAAATCAATATAAATTCATTTTCAGTTGAATTTGGGGAAACCACTTGAAGCATTGGTTGTCTTGAACTATTGCAATTGCTTTTGTTTGATTGCACACAGCTGAAAGTCTGTAAATTTTGACAATAAACCTGATTTGCAATTGGCGTTAAATAATTTTGATTGCAGCTGTGAGTGTTAAAAGAGACAAATAACTGAATTAGTGATAAAAGAAATATATATATAACTTCCCATTCAACACAGCTTGCTTGCGTGTTCCTACATGTACTGTATACATTATTAGCTTATATACAACCGGTGCCAAATGACTAACTTTCATAGATCAATCCAGTACAGTACATAATAATACAGTATGTAATGTACTGCTCGGCAGTACATTTGAACTGTCTCAAAGAACTGTCTCAAAGTTTGAAAGTCAAACCTTCAGGGCAGAAATGCTAATTCTATTGTTACAATCATTGCCAAATCAAATTACAATTACAAATGACCCATTTTCATATCATATTATAATCAGATGTTAATTACAAATGACTTCATGACGTCTGCGCCTCATTTAGAAATGTGCAAGAGGTCAAGCAAGGACAGTACCAAAGTAGATAACCAAAGTTATTTAATAAGAATGATATCCTCAATGTAAAATCTGAGGCTTTTTTGTCCATATCTCAATCACAATTAATGTTCTAGCATTTTAAAGTCCGGTCACCCCCAAAAAGTGAAAAGGGAGAGAATTGAATTTAAAGATTTCATTCCAAAGTCTGTTGAAAAGACACAGATACACCAGCTATCTAAAAGCTACTTCTTTATAATTAGCCTTTATTAATAACCTACAGACTGACAGACTATTCATAAGTCCCACTCATCCAGCAGTGATTAGATATAATAATATAATAATATCCTTTATTTCATACATTATTTCAGAACATTATATTTACATTATAGACTATTTTAAGAGTCCTCAATAACTCAGTTAACTCTATATTATGCCAGTTGAAATCTTTTCGCCACACAAATAGGATTTAAACTAGCATTTTCTACAAAATCCCTGAAGTAATTTTGGATTCCTGACCTAAGTTTTGCTTAGTTCAGGATGCAACAGCCGAAGAAAAGCAGGTCAGGCCACATTATCCCAGTCTTATTCAGTTTACATTGTCCCCACATTACAGAGTCCTGCTGATGACATTTAAATTCCTAAATGGTTTAGCTCCGCTATATCTTGCGATCTCTTGGAGTAATACTAAAACACGCTGAGGCACTTGCAGACCCAAAATGAAAAATTGCTAAACATGTTATTATTTATTTATTTATTTATTGGTTAGGGTTAGTAGTAATTTTGCCAAAATTCACCAGGTTTTCAGAAGCTTGAGGAAATAGCTCATTAGTGGCCATATGAGTTTATTACCTCATAATAAGGAAGTGTATACCTCCAATAGTCTTGTGACTATTAATTAATAGCTTATTGACCTAAGTACATTTAGTTAAATGTCCTTTACCTCAAGGAATCACAGATGAATAACTATACAAATAAATTATTTTTCCCCGACACATGGACATCCTAATTTTTCTTACTTCTTCTTACTTCCTTATAATGTTTAGTATGTAATCCTTGTGGAAAATATAGTGAAACATATATGTAGTGAAAATATTGTGAACTGTTTTAAGCATTTAAGCATAAAAATGATTAGCAATGTATGCACAGGGCATAATACTTGAAAACAAAGCTAAACAGAGATCCAAGAGTCATTTATTTGTCATTTACACAGTTACTCTGGGTACACTGGGCATTTAGACATGAATGGTTGAGCTGTTGCTGTAATGTAATAAGGTAAATGGTGGGCAATGGCAGAGTAAAGTGACATGGGCTATTAAGTAAGCAGAACAGTAAATACAAGTACAATAAATAGAACATTTTTTATTTGTCTTTTATTATTTTTTATTATTATTATTTTATTATTTGAAGAGTAACTATCTGAATGTCAGGAAAGTGATGCTAATAAAGTGTTGCAGTGCTAGATGATGGACTACTGGCTGTTAAGTAGTCTGATTGCTTGAAGGTAAAAACTGTTCTTCTGTCTGGTTGTCTGTGATTGGATGCAATCGAAGCATCTGCCAGTTGGCAGTGTCACAATCAGGCAATGAGCATGGTGACTGCAGTCATTAATGATACTGTGGGCCTTTCTCAAATAACGTGCTTGGTAAATGTCCTGTAAGGCCGGGAGTTTATTTCCAGTGATGAGCTGTGCTGTTCTCACCACTCTCTGAAGAGCTTTTCAGTAAGATGAAGACCAGCTACCATAGCAAACATTGATGCAGATGGTCAGAATTTTCTCTGCAGTATGGTGCAGCAGTAGAAGTTTGACAAGATGTCCGACGAAATGCCAAACTTCTTATGCCTCCTCATAAAGTAGAGACATTGAAAGGCTGCTCTCACTACTGTGGCTGTGTGGAGGCTCCAGGAGAAATCCTTGGAGATGTGGACAGCAAGGAACTTGTAGCTCTTAACTCTCTCCACCTCCACCCCATTGATGTAGAAAGGGAGCGTGACCCCCTCTCTTTGACTTCCTGTAATCCACAATCATCTCCTTGGTCTTGCTGACATTCAGAGAAAGATTGTTGTCATCACACCATGCTGAAAGTGCTGACCTCCTCTCTGTAGAATGTCTCGTCATTGTTGGTGATGAGTCCCAGGATGGTTGTATCATCAGCAAATTTGAAGATGATGTTGGAGTTGTGCTTAGCAGACCATATGTGAACAGTGAGTACAAGAGGGGGCTGAACACACATCCCTGTGGAGCACTAGTGTTGAGTGTCTGTCTGTAAAGGATGTGTGGCTGCCAATCTTGACCACCTATGGTCTGCTCATCAAGAAGTTTAGCATCCAGTTACACATGTGACTGTTAAGTAGGGAGGATGGTACTGAATGCAGAGCTATAATCAATTAATAGCATCTGCACGTAGGTCTCTCTTTCTTCCAGGTGTTTCAAGGCAGAGTGCATAGCCATTACAATGGTGTCATCAGTGGATCTATTAGCGCGGTAAGCAAACTGGACCAGATCCAAGGTGTCTTATAGAGAGGAGCAGATGTAGGATTTGACGAGACACTCAAAGCACTTCAATATTACTGATGTCAATGCTACTGGATGGTAGTCATTCAGGCAAGAGAAAATGGTTTTCTTGGAGGGATGATGGTGGTCAGCTTGAAGCATGTGGGGATCACTGTCAGACTCGGAGAGAGATTAAAGATGTTAGTGAAAAGATCTGCTAACTGGTCAGCACAGGCCCTTAGGACACATATGTGGAGGCCATCAGGACCTGGTGCCTTCCAAGCATTGACTCTCTTAACGGCCCTGCTCACTTCAGGTGTCATGGTCAGCAGGTAATTTCCCAACAGGGAGTGAATACCCTCTTATAGTCCTCTTGTGAATACCTCATAGATTAATACAAAAAAAGGCTTGAAATATTTCACTTTGTGTGTAATGAATGTAGAATATATGAAAGTTCTTCTTTTTTAATTAAATTACTGGGAAAAAACGAACTTTTCCATGATATTCAAATTTTTTGAGATGCACCTGTATGTTTGGGGTCAGATCCATGATCGTCTGACTCCACTCTGTCTCTGAAGTCTCTTTTGGCAGATCAGATCTGATAGCATTTTGAAGGTCATACTTGGACTTCTTGTAGGCAATCAGGTCCCCAGAGTTGAAGGCTGCAGTTCGTGCTCGCAGCCTGGCGCACACCTCTCCACTGACCCATGGTTTCTTTTGGGAATTGACATTACGTTGACTGTTGAAACAACATCCTCTGTGAATTTGTTGATGTAGCTTATAACAGAGGCTGTGTATTTATTTATGTTGTCTCCTGCTGCATCGTGAAGAAATTGCCAGTCTGTGGATTCAAAGAAGTCCTGCAGTCTGGAGATGGCATCCTCACTCCATTTGTGAACTGCTCTAAAAACCGGTTCTTCCACTTTGAGGCATTGTCTGTATGCAGATAACAGCAATATGCTAATGTGGTCCCCTTTGCCAAAGGCAAGAGGGGGAGAGGTTTGTAACTGTCCTTTAGTCTTGAATAGCAGTGATCTAAGGTTGACTTTGTGTGGGGAAATTAATGTGCTGGTATTATTTGGGAAAAACACTCCTCATATTCGCCCTATTAAAGTTTCCAAAAATGATAAAAGCAGCCTCAGGAAATTGTAATATTCAAAACACTAAAAATACATTAGCTATAATAATATATTTATAGTAATAATTAAATTGCCTGTAGATTAAATTGTGACTATTGATTGCTGCAGTAATTGTAACATCTTGTGCAACCTGTTTATTGCTTTTAAACCCTCTTTTACAGATTTTAATTTATTCTTACAGAAACCTGCTACAACACAGGCAAACATTTTCTCCATTCCCTCACTGTGTACATTCACATAATTAACTGTCTTGAACAATGCAAATCATCATCACTAAGCAAGTCTTATAGAATCCAGAGATCTAAATATGAAGTTATTAATTTACAATAACGACAGAAATATAATGAATGTTTTTTTTTCTATTAGATTTCTAAAGTAATAATAACCCTCATGGAGATACAGCAAATATTATGTACAATATGATTTTACAGGACTGAAAATTACATTGTGGTCTGCTCACAGTCTGTCAGTTTTACAGCTTTTAAAGCCCTGCAGTTAAAGCAAACTAACTTGAGGACACAAGGACACCAATTTACTGATCTCATTATCTTCATCACCTCTGACTCGAGGTCACATGGTGTCTCACACAACTCGTGAGTATTTAACTTAATGTTTTTTCTGCTTGGTCTTGTGTTGTCATGATAGCGGAGCACGTGAACGTGGCTAATGTTCGGAGTGTGACGAGAGTTCTGGACACTTGGGGCAAACGCATCTTTAACGAGATCAAGACGCTGCTGCACTCCCAGCCCAATACTCTCCTGCCTGACTACTCAAGGTATACTGCTGTGTTTACACACTTTCATTTTTCATTACAGCATTATGACTCCCAGGATTACTCTGACTGCGTCTTGGCTAAACAGAGAACCAGTGATTGGCCAAAACTGCATGCCCTAATAAATTATTGGCAGTTATATTGGATGATAGTGCATCCTCTGAGATGTGGAGTCTACTGTAGTAGCCTGGAGACTATGGGACAAGAGTGGTCACACATATTTTTCCATGAATGTATGACCACTCTCATCTCATAGTCTCCAGGTTACTACAGTAGACTCCACATCTCAGAGGATGCACTATCCTCCAATATAACTGCCAATGATTTCTCAAGGATTGTTTGGATGCATAACGGTTCTGTCTTTCTAATGGGGTTTTACTTGGAACCTTTTCTGAAAAGGAAATGCTCTGTTCTACATTAAAGAGATAAATATTTGACATGGACAGATTAACTGAAAACTGGTTTTCTACTTAAAGTGCATTAGAACAGTGGTTCCCAAACTTTTCCAGGGCAAGGCCCCCCAAATGGCATTAACATTTGACCGAGGCCCCCTGTCTTTAAAACACATTAAAAATACAGACTTCTGAATATATCCCTCTTTTTTAATTAATAATTACATCTTACATGTTTACATTACATTACATTAGGAATTGATTGTGTGTGTGTGGTTGTCTGAGAGTGAGAATTTATTTTTCACACCAAATTGTTGAGGCCCCCCATGGCCCCCACTTTGAAAACCACTGCATTAGAACACACATCACTGATGTCTTGACCTTTATTCTTTTCACTGGATTAACTAAGCACCCACAAAATTATCTAAAATGTGTAGGCAAACAATTAAACATTTACATTAGGAAAAACAATGTATATTATTAAATGTGTATTAATGTATGTGTATTTCTACATATAATTAACAATATAATTTGAATGATATCCTGGAAAAACTACATTTCACCATATTACTGTACAATGGATCTGAATAGTTTTGTTTCAGGCTTCTGTTTACATTTTTCTATTATTATTATTATTATTATTATTATTATTATTATTATATTATTATTACTATTAGCTATTAAATATTTTGTATATTAAAGACAATACAATATAGTAACCATATTATTTTAAAGATACCTTAATAAAAGTTCTTGCAACTTGCCTAAGCAATAAAAGGCCTGTGAATATGATTTTGACCAAATTCAATTCAATTCAATGTTATTTGTATACCGCTTTAAACAATGGACATTGTAACAAAGCAGCTTTACAGAAATATATAAATTCAGGACATAAATTTTTTAAATGTATAAATTTATATCTAATGAGCAAGCCAGAAGTGAGGGCGGTAAGAAAAAACTCCCTCACACAATAAGAGGAAGAAACCTTGAGAGGATTCCTTTCTATAACTGTGTACTATATAGTCAAAAAGTGCGGCTGTGTAACCAGGAAAATTTATTATAGTAATAAAATGCCAAATCTTCAAAGCCCCGACAAAAACAGTCACCTGGAACATGTATGTGTTTTCTTATTTTCCATATTCAGTCATTTATTTTAAAGCATATTATTTATTAACTGGCACCCTGTCCAGGGTGTACCCCGCCTTGTGCCCCTATGCTTCCTGGGATAGGCTCCAGGTTTCCCCGTGACTCTGAAGGAAGGATAAGCAGTATAGAAGATGGATGGATGGATGGAATATTTATTAACTCCTAAAAATAAATTACTTTGTAGTCATAGGAGTGAGGAATGTAAGCCTGGATGCACTGATGGCTCCTGGGATTTTAAGGGGTTAAATATTTTGTGCAGGCTTTACCTACATGCATAATGGATCTGATCACAAATTCTCGACTGCTGCGAGTTATTACATGCATGTTATCATGTAATAACAAAAATAAAAATCAACACATATCTGTTCTTATTTTAGATTGAAAAGATTAAATCTGAGTTACAATTAGATGGAGCACCAGAACCTCACCATGAATCAGTAACGAACAAATCTGCTGTCTTTTTCATCTTGTTTACAACATTTCTGTATCTCTGAAAATATTAGCTGCGGTTGTGCCCATGTCTGGGTAGCTCTGCTTTGCAGGTTGATATGAAATCATATTTTCAGTTTGCTTCAGAGTATTCATTTTTTTTTTCTTCCTGTAACTGAAACAGACCAGACCCTCAAACATTTACACACACACACACACACACACACACACACACACACACACACACACACACACACACACACACACACACACCTGCTTTCTCATATAGACACATTTACTAACTTTTTTTCTCTGTAACAAACATGCACCGTTACCCACATACTGCCCACACTTTTTCCTTGCTACTGAAGCACACACACTCCCACAAACAATTCACTCTCTCTCTCTCTCTCTCTCTCTCTCTCTCTCTCTCTCTCTCTCTCTCTCTCTCTCTCTCAACCCTCAAATATTTACACACACACACACACACACACACACACACACACACACACACACACACACACACACACACACACACACACATGCATAAGCACACGCACATGCACACGCACACACACACACACACACACCCTCACTCTCTCTAAAATTTTATTCTTTGGCTTCACAGAGTACGTCCGCTCTCAGAGTCCCTCAACGATCTCTTCAGAGAAGTCTCCCACTTACAGAGGCGCATCACAGACCTCAACAATCGCCTAGCAACCTTGGAGCCCTTTCTCCGTCGTCATGGCTACTACGATGAAGACAAGGAGGCCACCAAAGGAGCCCCCCAGAGCCTAAAAGGTGTAGGCACGAGTCTGGCACAGTACCCACGCCGGTACAGGGTACGAGTGGCCCAGCCTGTGAACAGGGTGGTTCGAACCAGGAGAGTGAGGGTGTACAAGGATGAAAACGGGAAGGTCAAAGTGAGGAAGATAGAAAGATAGATAGAACGGAGAGACGAAGATATATTATAGACAAATATATACAAAGATATTAATAATGAGCAAACATTATTAAGAATGTATTGAATATAATCAGAAATTTGTCCGTGTTGAAATGTCATTCTCATATCAACCTCATATAGTGAGTCACATGCATCATATAAATTATACCAGAGTATGTTCTCTCTGCTGGCTGCACTAGCGTAAGCTCAGATCTCAAAGGTCCAATCAGAGTTCTCTGGTAGAGGAAACTTTAAGAGGCTTTCACTGGACTGTAACTAACACCTACAGCACTGAAAACTTCGCCTAGCCTGTTAACAGTCCCCTGGTGATCTAACTTTTTGATCAAGTTAAGATTAATTTTACAAACCTCAAAGAAAATGTTCTGTTTGTATATTGGTAAGTTTGTTTGGACTTTTGGGATCAGGATTCAGGCTAACACAGATGTGACACAGCTTCAGCTGAATAAACTGCTTCTCAATAAATGTGTGCTGAAACTCTTTGGCTGAATGAGTGATCTTAAGGTTTATCATTAATTATGCAGTACAAACTCACTGACTCACAAGATATCAATTACAAGACAGCTTGTTTAGCTGAATGAATCATTTGCTAGGAAAGACAGTCGGTCTATACATATAAGTCAAAAAGGGTTTTAATACATAAAACATCATTTAAATTCATTTGGCTAAGTCTTTCCTATAAAATTTTATTATTTTTATTTAGGGCAAAATTCAGCAGAAAATAAGTCAATTGAAATGCCATTTTGTATAACTGATAACTGTAAAAAATAAAAATAAAAAATGAAGCACACTTTTATCTATATGACCCGGACTATATGACCCGGATAATATGTACAAAAATCATACTTTAAAGATTTATACATCACCGAAACACCCTGCTTTATATTTTGCTGTTATAGTTACAAGTGCATTCTCTGTACTTGGTTATAATCTAGGCCTGTTTTCCATTGACCAACTTTCATTCTTTATCTTAAAGCTAATTTAAGTATTTTGTTTCAGTTTAATGATTATTATGATAATGAGAACAAGAATAGTATTGAATAATTAATTTCATTTTAATATTGATATTAATTTTAAAACATATATTGAAATATGCTAAATAGATGTGTTGCAATATATTGAAATTCCAAATGTTTTCCTGTATTTACATATTTAAAACTCAATATATAACTCAATATTTCTAGTTGTGTGTTGAATCAGTGACAGATTTATACAGTGGGGTGCAGATGCTTGCACCACCCATACATTTTAGGTGAAAAAGAAAGTGCATTTATTAACCTACAAAAAAAAGTATTACAGTATACAGTATTTAAATGAAATCTAGAACAGAAGATGCAAATTTCCAAACTGATGTCATTTTGATTTTCTTACTATCTAATATGTTAACATACACTATTTGCCCATTTTTGCAACTTATAATTGATTGTAAAACATTTGGCATTTGTTTGTAATTTGTTAAGCAGTAAATTGCAAAAAATTACATTTTTGTCTTCTTCATTTTGTCATAAGTTTATGTACCTAGCATTCAACTGTATATAAATATTTTTTGAATATATTTATACTTTATATAATTTATAATGGAATAAATTTACTTTTTTGACATTACACACAATAGTATATATATTAATCCATAATGACAAAGAGAAAACTGCTTTTGGAAATGTACTCAAATTTAAAAATTATTACAAATCAGAAACTGAAAGCTTTAATTTGGAAAAATATTCAGGCCCTTGGCTAAGAAAGATGCTCCAAACTGAGCTCAGGTGCATCCCGTTTGCTTTTATTATATTAAGATGGGTCTAGAACCTGACAGGAGTGCACCTCTTGCAAATGCAATTAATTGGACATGTTTTTACAAAGGCACACACCTGCGTGTCCCACAATTCACAGTGTATGTCAGGCCAAAAACCAAGCCATGAAGTCTGTGGAACTCCATGTAGACATCCACAATCAAACTGTGTCAAGACATAGATCTGGGTAAGGGTATAAAACCATTTATAAAGCTTTGAATGTTCCTAGGAACACTGGGCTCTATCATTATGAAATGAAAGAAGTTTGGTCATGCACTACATCTGGTGAAAAGCAGGTACTGGCTAATACCATTCATACGGTGAAGCATGGTGATGGCAGCATCATGTTATGGGGGAGTCTTCTCAACAGCAGGGATGGGCAGAATGGTCAGAATTAGGGGAAGAATGTATGCATCCAAACAGAGACGTCCTTGAAGAAAATCTGCTCCACAGACCACACAACCTTAGATTGAGGAAAAGACAGCATGACAAAGACCTGAAACATACAGCCAAGACAACACTAATCAACACTAATGTGACTTTGGGACTGACTCTCTGAATGTCCTTGAGTGGCCCAGCCATATCCCAGACCCCATAGAAAATCTGTGGAGAGACCTGAAAAGGCAGTCTACAGGCGCTCCCCCTACAGGTTGACTGAGCTTGAAAGGATCTGTCAGGAAGAATTTTCTATTGAATACTAAATACAGGTTCTGAATATTTATGTAACTGAAAGAGATTTCACTTTTGGATTTTAATAAATTTGCTCACACAATAAAATCTAAAAACTTGGTTTTGCTTTGTCCTTATAGGTCATTGTGTAGATTAATTAAAAGAAGTCAATTAAATTTACTTTACAATAAATCTTAAACACAATAAAATGTACACAAACTGAAGGGGTCTGAAGACTTTCCAAACTCACTGTATTATTGAAAACATACGTAAATATATATCCTTTGCATATAGATGGTGTACGTGTGTTATATATAGGATAACTATTACACACTCATTCAATGACGTAAAACGATCTGTCTGTACCATGTGATCACTACACCTTAACGTCCACACGGTGGCAGACTTGTGTCACTTGGGTGTTTCCGTGGCTTGGCAAGTCCGAAGATAATTGTTTCCAATCTTAGAGTCTGGTGAAATCAAATAACGACCAGCTAATTTAATTTAAGGACCCGAGGTAGTCGGTAGGAATCCAAATAAAAATAAAAATCAGATGAATTCTGCATTTTATAAAGTATCACAACTTTAGTAAACACGTGAATATCACATGAACAATATGACATGACATGCAAAAATTAATGAATCATTAAAAAAAAACGTGGGAACACACACACACACACACACACACACACACACACACACACACACACACACACACCATCTGGAAATAACTGTGTGAAAGATAACGTGAAGATAGTCATGTGATTATTTCACATGAAATTTTTGTGACTTTTCTGTCAAGAGAATAAAATACACTATTGTTAATACTGAGAGACCAGTAGGTTTGTAATGGATCACTGAATGTGTGTATTTCAAACCTTCAGAAGTGCATCTGCTCTGATTTATGATCAGGTTATGTGATTTTTCATATTCGGATTACTGCTTGTGTGTGGGTGTGTGCCTAGGGTATAAGATGTATTCATGTAAGATTATTATAGATCATCAGATCCCTACACCCTGAATGGCTTTCATTCTATTTCTCACTAAAAATTTTGCTTTTTGATCATGTTTGCAGTATTTATTCATTGCTCAGTCATGAATAATGCACTCTTAATCATCAGCTGAAACTTAAACAAGTTAATTACATGATCTCCTGTCATATTGTTTTTGAAGGTTCAATGTATCGCTGTAGTGCTGTAACATAGATGTGGTCAGGTGTGTGTGTAAGAGTGTATGAGTTTTATGTACTACGTGTCCTCATTAAAACTTAAGCTCTAAAATGCTGCGCTCTGTCTCTACGGCAACGCTGTTCCTTCTCTCCTCTCTGCAGACACGATCTTCAGTGTCTGACTCTGCTTCCATTAAGAGCTCCTTCACTATATTGTCCCTCCATCCATCTTTCCATCAGTACTATCTAACTCCACAGTGTCCTCTCTTCCTCTCCATCCTTTCCCCCTAATTCTGTCCAGGTCATTTCCGCTTCCTTGATGCCTCTCTATCCTTCTCGTCATTCTCTTTCTCTGTCTTTTCTCTGATGAGTGTGGGTGTTGAGCTCCTGCTGCACTTGCCATTTCTGCATTGTGCGTTGATTCATTGTACCATCCAATCCACCAGGATGTGAACACACCAGATCTCTCTCTCTCTCTCTCTCTCTCTCTCTCTCTCTCTCTCTCTCTCTCTCTCTCTCTCTCTCTCTCTCTCCCTACATCTCTCCTACAGGTCTCTCTCTCAAAAGAGCCAGTTGCTAGGTAACAGTTAATTGTCAAGAAATAGTTACATGTGTTGCAGTGTATTCCTGGATTGGCTGTTTGTGTGTACGTGTGTATGTGTGTTTGTGTGTGTGTGAGGGAGAGCGAGTGCGACTGAGAGAGTGAATAGCTTCATGGGATGATGAACCTGCTACTATATTTTTAAGCCCAAACGACAATGATAACTGTAGGCACCTCTGAATATTTTATAGACACTCATATCGGCTGTGACGACTCGTTTCCTGTCTCTAGGCGCTGCTTAATTTCAGTCAAGCAAAATGTTTAAACTGTTTAAAAAAACGAAAAAGAATGTTTTCTGTTTTTTCAAGTCAACACTCGACATTGATATCCTGCTAGCTTGTGGTGGTGCTGCAACATTTCCATGGAAACTACAGAAGATGTCAATCATACACTTTCCCTACAGCCACAGCATACTATTCAGTATTGTTTTTCCTCCCACTCTACCCTATAAGTTGCATACTAGCTAGTACAGTACTATGGTATTGGTTTTCTCCCTGTGGATTGTTTGCCGCCTTAGATTGCATACTATTCAGAATAGTAGAATAGAACTACTCTGAGATAATAGTAATCTGAAGATACAGTGGGCACAGGCTTACTGAAATTGGACAGGTGAAGATTGGAAAAGCTTGCCTTATCTTCAATTGTCCAGTTTCAGTGAGCCTATGCCCACTGAAGCCTCAGATTGCTGTTCTTGGCTGACAGGAGTGGTATTCAGTGTGGTATTCTGTTGTACCTCATCCACCACGCATTTCACTATCTTGTGCTTTCTGCAATACTGTTCTGTACTGTAAAAGGTGGTTAGTTGAATCACTGTAGCCTTCCTGTCAGCTAGAACCAGTCAGGCCATTCTCCTCTGACCTCTCAAATCAACAAGGCGTTGGATGGATGTTTTTTTGTTTTTCACACCACCATTCTGTGTAAACTCTACTGACTGTTGTGTGTGAAAATCCCAGGAGATCAGCAGTTTCTGAAATATTCAAAAGTCCACATGCCCTGCACCCCCCTCCTCTGATGGTTGAAGTGAATATTAACTGAAGCACTTGACCTGTATCTGCATGATTTTATGCATTGCACTGCCACGACATGATTGGCCAATTGGATAATTGTATGAATGAGCAGGTGTACAGGTGGACCTAATAAAGTGGACAGTGATTGTATTTTATTTAGGTTTAATATGCCACAGTATATTGCATACTATTAAAAATGGTGGCACATCATTGGTTTTCCCTACTCTGCCTTAGGTTGCACACTATTTAGTATGGAAGTATGCCATTTTATTTTTCCACACACTACCTACTTCTTCTATGTTTAATATGACACCATACGTAGATGACATACTATTAAGTATGTTAGTACGGTATCGGTTTTCCATACTCTACCTTAGTTTGCATTCAATTTACTACAGAAGAATTCAATTCAACACTCTACTTTTCCACTGTAAGATGCACACTAATTAGTACAGTTGCAGGGTATTGGTTTCTCATGGTTTTCTCCACTCTACCGCCCATACAATGTGTGCCACTCTAGGTTGCATACTATTTAGAATGATAGTTGGTTTTCCACTTAATACCTACATCTTCGATGTTTAATATGCCACCACATGTTGAATACTATTAAGTATGGTAGTACAACATTGAATTAGGTTGCATACCATTTAGTACTGTATAGTAGTACTGTATTGGTTTCCACACTCTATCTCCCTTATGGTTTCTGACATCTGAGATTGCATACCATTTAGTATGGTAGTATAGTTCTGTTTTTCCCTACATGACCACTCCTATGTTTATAATGCTACCTTAGGATATATACTATACAGTATGGTAGTACAGTATTGGTTTACTCAATTCTAATGCTTGTATGTTTAGCACCCCATCGTAAGTTGCTTAGTATTTAGTACAGTAGTTCCCCATTGGCAGTCCATGCATAGTATTTAGTATATTAGTATAGCAATATTTTCCCCCATCCTACCCTAGGTTCCACACTACTTAGTATGGCAGTATGGCATAGTTTCCCCAACTCTATCCCTGTGTTACCAATCCATAAATAATTGCATGCTGCTTTGTATTTTATTGCTCTTTCCCCATGTTACCTTTCCTATAATAAGTACACCAATTTATTTTGCATACTATTTAGTATGATTGTACAGTATTGGATTTCATAATCATGATTTATTGGCCAAGTCCACTAGTGTACACTAATAATTTGTTTAAGTTGTTGAGCCCTCATGCCTATAATCTTACATGAACATACCTTTTAAACAAATTTGGTAAAGAAATACAGTCTTGGAAAACCACACAGTATTGCAGAGTTAAAAAAAGAAAGAAAGAAAAAAAAAAAAGACATGTCGGGTCTGCCCCAAACTGCATATTAATACTTGAAAAATATTGATGAATATTATTCATTGTGGTCATATTAAGTTTAGGGTACAGCTGAAAAGGAAGAAAACAAGAAACAAAACATGGGATTTCTCCCTTTTATTTATTGTCAACACTGTTTTGTACAAAGAGACAGAAGAATATATCTTAGCACTTATATTTCACACATACTGTGTCTGTATTCTCAGTAGCTTAAGTACTGTGAAATTTCCCGTTAAATTATTATTGTAATCTTAAACACAGGTAATCTCTCTCTATACAAAAAATGGATTAAGAGAAACCATTTGGTCATATTTACACAATCTGTACATTTGTAATTTGTCAGTAACATTTAAAATAAGTGTCGAAAAACCAAGAAAAAAAAGAGAATTAGAAATATCAATTTATATGAAAGACAACAAAGGCGTACGTCTTATCCTTTCAATATCAGGTCTACCCTTGGTCACATGATCTTGTTATACGTCTATGGTGGTTATAAAACCTTCCTAACAAAAGTGTATGCCAAATTACCCAATCTTAGTATCCATATCTCCATATATTAAAAATTATGGAAAAGGGGACTTATTTATTTACAGCAGAACTTCAACGCATGTGCAGTGCGTCTCACACATACCCACACACAGAGGTAATCAAGCATGAATTCAGGCACATATATTCTACAAATACCTGTGACATACAGTAGCAGATGAGGATTTGGGGAGCAAATGGAAAACAGGGACTGATAAGCATACCCTCAGTAACAATGTTGCACTCTCTTTGTGCAACAGCCAACTCCCAAGAATCCTATACTTGAGTGAAAATGATAATAGAGTGCAAAAATGAAATGTAGGCTACTATCTTTCACTCTCTCATGTGTACACTCCTGCCATAGTCTCTCGTGATCTCCACCTACATGCAGCCTAACAACTCTGCTATCACAGAGCCTCCAGTGAATTGGTGCGAGTCCAAACTATAGGCTATGTTACAGGAAGAACTGCAGCTGTTTCTGAGGAAGAGCAAAGGCGAACCCAATTCCTTGCCAGCTCAATTTCGCCCAAAAATAAGGAATTTTAACAGGCAATTCATTGTGTTCCATAGGACTGCTAACCCCATAGCTTATGAGTTAGCCTGTGTGACTTCCTTTCTGATAGACACTCGCTCTTCCAGTCTCACCCACACACACAGATTTTCCCTGTCCTGTGCTACCAAATCCATCCCACATAAAACATCAAGAGTGACAGAAGAAGTGGCCACACTGCATAATTGTACACAGAACTTGCAAAATATCTGTCATTTCAGGAACACACTTGACTGAAGGAAAAGTGTACCTTCAATAAGAAAAAAAGACCACGCTTAAAATAAAAACACATTTTGCCAAGGGTCAAACATGCATATATCTTTTTTTTGTTTGTTTGTTTTTTTTTTTTTTTTTTTGCAATGATAGGTTAAGATTTCAATTGCTTAAAGTGAAAAAATTAGCCCTATGAACACAAGAATGAAAATAAACTTGTTCTC
Organism: Ictalurus punctatus; assembly: GCF_001660625.3. NCBI lineage: Eukaryota > Metazoa > Chordata > Actinopteri > Siluriformes > Ictaluridae > Ictalurus > Ictalurus punctatus. The sequence continues at coordinate 13,621,219 of NC_030441.2, read as the reverse complement.
AAGTTAGAACCCCACACACTGTGAATCAGGCTGAGGACATGATAATGCTTTCTGTCAAACATCCATCCATTTTTTTTTTAAATATATATATTCCAAAATGTCCATTCTCATTAGTATTTTCACCCATCATGCCAGACCTTACAGTTATCAGTTTGAACTCTTTGTGGCACTAACTGGTACAAGTTAAGCAAAAGAAAGACACGTTTCTTTACACGAAAAAGAAAAACACTAAACGTGGTCTTCGAATTATACATAATCTAAAAGCTGGAATGCAAAATAGAAAGAAAGGTGCATGCATGTATCTCACAATGTACTCACGGTTTCACAAACTCTCACACAGCAAAGAAATAAAAAAATAAAATAAGTGTGGCAATAAAAGTGGTGTTTCCTTAAAGTCCACAAAATAGATATTTACACAGCAATTATTAGTATAAACATTGTGCTTGAATTGGAGATCTGTTTGGCTGAGAGTATGTTTATAAAATGTGAATAAAGAAAAGGTATATTTCACACACACACACAAAAAAAACAACTCATATAGAGCTATATAGGTATATGGGAAAATAATTGGATTTCTGGAACAACCAGCAAAATTTATATGTTCATTGGTGGGATTAAAAAAGCTAAAATGGCACATACTAGTGACTACACAACTAAATGACCAGTTTTTCTGGTTAATCTATTTAAATAATTGACTAGTTAGAAAGTTAACTAAGTGTAATTTTTGTCAAATCCATGTAATTCTAGTCAAAATACCTGTATGTAAACAGTAATTCTGACTATTTATAGACTATTGCTGGTTGTCCAAGAGTGGGTGGTTTAATATACATAAATGGTTAAGTCCATAATGTTAAATTTGTGTAGTAGGCATCAATGCAACAAATTTATTTGGAATAAAATAAAAAATAAAAATAAAAAAAGAAGGGTGTTCATAACAGAACAGCACTTATTTAACTGTTATATAACCAAGAAAGATTATTCTGCCTCCCAGAGCTAGTCAGGGTGCCATCTGTGAAAAGACATAGTGATAGTAAAGACATAAGTAACTATTGTACTTATCATATTATAATTTTTATGTTCTCTGTATTCATCATTTTTGGCCAGGTTGAATTGTGCAAATATTCTAATTTCATTTAAAATCTACTTTAGTAAAACACATTTCTAAAGTTACATCTTTGCTGTATACTCACTGTACACTGTGGGGGGGGAAAAAAGAATATTTACACTTATAAAATACAAGCAAATGCCAAGGCAAAGCTCTTTCATAATATCCTGTAACACCCACCTCATTGTTGACTAAGGGTGCACAAAAAGAAAGGGACAAAATTAATTCAAAACCAAGTGTGAAAAAATAATGAATTGATTGATGTTTGTTTGTCCAGTATTTGAACTTAACACCCTGCAGCTCAATTCAAATATATAAGACATTTACAAGGTATTTTTCCTGTCTGAATTTTAAGTCTAATAAATGCACTAAATAAATGCAATTTGTTATCTATTGAACAGGTTTCACACAGAGCTGTGCAAATTCAGTTCAAAACTAATTTTGTAAAACAATCGTTCTGAATTTACATCCGTGCTGCACAATCATACAATTTAGGATTGTGTTGTGTCTCTGCACGTAATTGGACATTGTGATTCCAATCAGGTGTCTTTATCACAAGTAACGATCCAGTACTCATCCAATGACCAATCTGTGTGCAGTGACCAGAAAGTTGCCATAGTAACATGACCTGTATAATTAGAATTCTGGGACTCCTGCTAAGGCACGTAATGTGCTGTGTACTAAACCAACGTTCTAACGACATTAATGCAACATTATAAAAATTGTAAAGCCATAAAAAGAGATCATAATAATTGTCCTTCAGCACAATATCTCGAGTACAACTGAAGTACTTTGCAAATCATGCCTTTTACATACAATATTACAGCACTCAATAAAAGAAATAAACATGAATAATTAATAGTAAATAAAGCTGAAAGGAAAACAAGTTTGTTTAAATTTTTTCCAGCTTGGCATTGTCCCTGGTGGTCCTGGAGCTCCAGATCAGGGCAAAATGGCATGATGATGTAAGACAATGCAAGCTCAGTTGACAAATAGGATCAAATGACAACCCATGATGAAATAAGAATTCTCTGCAAAGTACTATGCTAACAAAGAATTGTAAGCAGAGGACAAAGATACTATAGCATATAACATACAGAAATCAATCCCAAACTGAACATCATAAACATTGTAATCATATCTAATAATATTATTGTTAACACCACCAATACAATTATTGTAAGGTTTACCCTGTTGTTTCTAGACAATAACTGATTTCTCTTCACGATTGTACCAGGTCTCTGTACCTAAGCTGAATCGGATATTGTGTTTTGGTATAAGGAGCAGAAAAATAGAAGGGACAATAAAAAGAAGAGAGGATAAAAAGAAGGATATACTGAGGTTGTCACTATATGGTCTGAGCTTTTGTCTTGTGAGCAGGTCCCTTCTCTTTATTTACAGTGCTCCAACAGTGCTACGTCCACCTGTATTAAGCATAGATCAGTTCCTCTTGCTTGTTTCTTGGTTTTGAAAGTGAAATTACAAAGTAGACACAATCTGTTGGTCGTTACCTTAGTCTGCTGCCTCTTTGCTTTTGAATTTCCACTTCTCTCTTTCCATTTCTCTCTTTCTGTCTCTGTCTCTCACTTGCACATAAACATCAGACATCAGATTCAATGCTGGAGAGCTTCTCGTATACGTGTCCATTACTTGAGCCATTGAAAGGTCTCTGTCCTTGCCCCATCCCTAACCCGTCCCTTGATGACAGCAGCTTGTTGTTGCCTGTTGCCCCTCCATGGTGGTTGCTGAGGGGCCCAGCCAGGCACAGCTCCTTGGGAAAACGGGGTCCCACGTTGGACAAAACCCCAGCAGAGGCAGAGGCTGGCAAATAAGAAGTCACCCCCATGGAGCCGCGGAAGTCTGCCCGGTTGTTGTTGTTGAGGAGCTGTTGCTGCTGTTGCGTCTGTTGCTGCTGCGGCTGTGCCTGCTGCTTTTTGATGTAGTACGATTTGGCGCCATGTAATAGGCACTGGTCATCGCCGAAGGTTGGGATGAATGGGTTCTGGTTCACCTTATCTGGGTAGAGAGATTTAGACAAGGAGTAAGTCCCAACCCCTCGGGTACCTCCCATACCTCCTCCCATCATGCCTCTATCCCTGTCCCTCATGTCTCTTTCGCCTACCGAGCGACGGTGCAACCCACCCTCACCCCCACGGAACAAGTTAAACGATGAGCCACCTCCCTTCCCCCGGTCCCCACCACTAAAAAACGTAGTCTCTCGCTCCCCTCCCATATACCGCTCAAACATCTGGGCATATGGGCTTGCACCTTCCATGTAGCGATCTTTTTCTTTCAGGCTCACACTTCGGGGTTGAGGAAGCACAGATGCTCCTCCAAACCCCCCAGAGCCTCCCATCCTACCCGCCCCTTCTTTCTGAAGGTCTACAAATGTGTCATAGGAATGCTGCCTACGTAACACCCTGCCCCCTGGGCCAAACTTGCGCCTCTGCACCTGGGTTTGGGCCCCTCCACCTTCACCACCTCCCTTCCCACCTTCCTTAGGGAACTTGCTCCCTATCTGATCCAGGAGGAGGTGGTTGTCCTCACTGATGTCATACAAGTTGCCTGGCTTCTTGCATGAATCGCATCGCTTGCAAGTGGCTGAGCTTGGCCGACTGGAGGCTTGTCCACTACCCCCACCTCCTCCACTTGATCCCCCTACACCTCCTCCTCCCCCATGCATGCAAACAGGCTTGTTGCCTCCGCTATGGCAGTTACGGCATTCCCAATCCCCTCCGGCCAAACCCCCCACCCCTCCAATGTTCTTTTCCCAGCATGCATGGCCCTGCTGCCCAGGAGATCCTCCCAATCCACCCTTACACTCTGTCTTCTTGGATTTACCTTTCAAGAAATCGTCCACAGGAACCAAACTAGTGCACGCTCCCCCGCCACCACCACTGCTGACTATGCCGCCACATCCGCCCCCACCCAGACCCCCTCCGCCACCTATTCCAGGAGCATCACTCAAATCCAAGTGCTCCCACTGGGATGCCCCTTCCTTGGATCGGAACTGGTCAATGTAGAAGTCCCTCAGATTATCTTTGTCACGGAACATGTATGAGGAGTTTCCCCCTCTCAGGCTCTTGCGTTCCACAGGTGGGGTAGCTGAACGGTGCCCTTGTGTAACAGGATGATGGTGGTGGTGGTGGTGGATGGTGTGGTGGGTGCGCCTCCGGAAGCCCAGCTCAATTTCATCCTGTTCCCGGCGTGACTTGGCAGATGCTGGCCTTTTTTTCAGGCTGTCCCTGTACTGCTTGCGTCGCTTAGCGTTGCCTTCAAGATTTCCATAAGTCACGGTGTGAGTGGAAATATCTGACACATCAGAACGGATATTTCCGTCATCCCCTCCCGAGCCCGCCCCACCTCCCCCACAGTACCTGTCATGTCCCGCGATAAACCCTGAACTGGACGCCCCACCTTTGAAGGAAAACTTCCCATATAGATCAGGCAGGCCAGACTTGAAGCTCGATTGGGTGGGGTGGCCTGCAATCAGGTCAAACTTTTCCCTGTTCCTGTGTGTCAGCGACTGGCGGGGCTGGGTGGTGAAAATAGGTGCTACCCCTCCCCCTAAACTGTCACAATCGTACATCCCTCCCTCCAATGAGCTGGCACTGCCTAAGCTACGAGGTCGGTTAGGCAAGGGACCCGACATACCCAGAGCCAGTCCGGATCCCGTGCCCCCATGGTGATGCAGGTAATGATCCTGGTACAGGTTACTGTCCTTCAGATGCATGTTCCCAAAAGTCCTCTCCACATCACTCACATAGTCGCTGAACATATTATCTTCTGGCAGATAAGGAGGTGGGGGCTTGCAGTCACTATGGCCTGCCAGACTGCGTCGATGCTCACTGATGTCATAGACAGCCGACTCACGGTGGCCATAGTCCAGGGCACTGTGGGGGGAGCCATTGACCCCAGGCACGGAGGTCATGTTTTTAGCTGTGCGCAGCAAGCGAAGGATGTTAGAGTGGGTGTTGTTCATGTTCATGTTCATGGTGGCTGACGGAGAGTTGAGGCCTGATTTGTTCTCCTCGATTTGAACACCATGGATGCAGCTGTAGATGCCCTGGTGAAGAAATAAAAGAAAAGTAAGAATAAAAAATGGGGTAGACGAAACCAAGACATAAAACATGCTGTATTTATGGTAAATTTTAAAGTACAATTTTAAATTTGAATCAGTGCCCTTGCGACATAGATTGTAGAATACAACATAGTGGGCCTCATAAGAATCAATATTGAAGGAAGGAATAGTAAAAGATTGGTCCATTACATTTATGTTATTTGGCAGACGCCCTTATCCAGAGTAGGGATGTCACAAGAACCGATACTTTGGTACCAAGTCAGTACCAACATTCTTAAAACGTTACGGTACTTGTTTTTCTGCACTATCATTAGAATCGATTCTAATGGAGGTACCAAGGTTGCAATTCTTCCGGACCTGATGGGGGCAGCAAATATCCGCAAGTCTTTTAGTCGGTCCACAAGTGGTAAAGAAGAAGAGGAACGCCTACAAGCACACGGGAATTTGGTGAACCACCTGAAAGACAGTTCTATATTATGTTTGTTTGAGGCAGCTGCATTGTTGCCGTGAAACCAGCTAACGTTATGCTCCATGTAATGTTAGCAATAGCCAGTTATTTGTTAGCGATGCTAACACATTGCAATGTTATAAACTACCTCCTAATTGGCCACCATGCATTCAGCCCGTGTCCTGTCAGCTAAATGTAGCCTAATGTCACCAATAATTATTCAAATGTTCACGCTTTAATAAATTTTCTTGGCCTGCCAATATATCAGTGAATTTAAACTAATGCTTGCGTTCAGAGTATAAGGTGTGTGTCTGTGTGTGTGTGTGCGTGCGTTTAGGAGTGCACCACCACTCATTGTCAGACAGTGTTTGATAACTAAAATACCCCCCCTCTCTTTGCCAGTATCAGCCAGAGGCCAGAGGAGGTTGTCCTCCAGGAGAGCTTTTAATTTAAATTTTTCTTTTTTTATACCACACCGTGGTATCAACTTTGGTATCGAGTATCATGTACTTTTGGTGGTATCGGTAACGACTACTAGATTTTTGGTATTGTGACATCCCTAATCCAGAGTGACTTACATATATCTCATTTATACAACTGAGCAGTTGAGGGTTAAAGGCCTTGCACAAGGGCCCAGCAGTGGCAGCTTGGTGGTGATGGGATTTAAACTCATGACTTTCCAATCAGAAATCCAATGTTTTAACTGCTGAGCTACCACTGCCCCTATTAAATCTCAAAATTACTAAAGCTCCATACATCAGACCCCAAGCCTGCACTGTCAAATAAAGAAGGGATTAGAGTCAAAAACAGGTTGAAAGAGATAAAATAGGTGGTGAAAATGTGACTGATGGTGTCTTTGCAGTGAGACTGGTTTTCACTGGCAATAAATAGTGCCAATCAATGTGATTAAAAATTCAGCCAAATTAAAAAATACCATATCAAATGATAGAATAAGAATGTTTAATTTTGCATACTGCATGTCAGTTCTGTTTTTCAAATATTTAGTGCTAATCAAAAGAGGAAGCCCTTAAATATATTTAAAAATAAAGTATCATAAAATAACAATTATTCTTAACAATGTAAATATCAATAAACAGGAGGGGTACAAGATATATGTAGTATAAAAATACTACTAAAAATATTCACAGGCCCTCTGAAAGACTATGACATAAACTATTTCTTGTCCGCCCCCTTACTCGTTTTTCAGACTCACCATATATATCCATTGTTTCTGTACACTTCCTTTGTGTCAGCCATATCTCGACTACACCCTGTCGCTTTTGGCCATTCTTGCCAGCTCAGCTCTTTTCTCTCATTTATCTCCTGACCCCATCATCTGATTGGTCTGGTAGACATATTCGCATGTCTCTGATATCATGTTTCTCTTTATTTTCCTCCTAGGTGTCTACCTCTTTTATTTTATCACCTGTTACTGCCCCCACCCCCACCCCCACTGTCTCAGGCTCTTTTCACCTTTGCTTTTCTTATACTAAAGCTACTCTTAGAGTGTCTTCCATCCCTGTTCTGCTCCTGTATTCTATAATACTTGAACATTTTATTATATACAGTGAGGGAAAAAAGTATTTGATCCCCTGCTGATTTTGTACATTTGCCCACTGACAAAGAAATGATCAGTCTATAATTTTAATGGTAGATTTATTTGAACAGTGAGAGACAGAATAACAACAAAAAAATCCAGAAAAACGCATGTCAAAAATGTTATAAATTGATTTGCATTTACTAAGTATTTTAATTTTATTTTTAACTAAGTATTTAATAAGTATTTGACCCCTCTGCAAAACATGACTTAGTACTTGGTGGCAAAACCCTTGTTGTCAATCACAGAGGTCAGACGTTTCTTGTAGTTGGCCACCAGGTTTGCACACATCTCAGGAGGGATTTTGTCCCACTCCTCTTTGCAGATCTTCTCCGAGTCATTAAGGTTTCGAGGCTGACGTTTGGCAACTCGAACCTACAGCTCCCTCCACAGATTTTCTATAGGATTAAGGTCTGGAGACTGGCTAGGCCACTCCAGGACCTTAATGTGCTTCTTCTTGAGCCACTCCTTTGTTGCCTTGGCCGTGTGTTTTGGGTCATTGTCATGCTGGAATACCCATCCACGACCCATTTTCAATGCCCTGGCTGAGGGAAGGAGGTTCTCACCCAAGATTAGACGGTACATGGCCCCGTCCATCGTCCCTTTGATGCGGTGAAGTTGTCCTGTCCCCTTAGCAGAAAAACACCCCCAAAGCATAATGTTTCCACCTCCATGTTTGACAGTGGGGATGGTGTTCTTGGGGTCATAGGCAGCATTCCTCCTCCTCCAAACACGGCGAGTTGAGTTGATGCCAAAGAGCTCCATTTTGGTCTCATCTGACCACAACACTTTCATCCAGTTGTCCTCTGAATCATTCAGATGTTCATTCGCAAACTTCAGACGGGCATGTATATGTGCTTTCTTGAGCAGTGGACCTTGCGGGCGCTGCAGGATTTCAGTCCTTCACGGCGTAGTGTGTTACCAATTGTTTTCTTGGTGACTGTGGTCCCAGCTGTCTTGAGATCATTGACAAGATCCTCCCGTGTAGTTCTGGGCTGATTCCTCACTGTTCTCATGATCGTTGCAACTCCACGAGGTGAGATCTTGCATGGAGCCCCAGGCCAAGGGAGATTGACAGTTCTTTTGTGTTTCTTCTTTGTTGTCACCTTCTCTCCAAGCTGCTTGGCAATGGTCTTGTAGCCCATTCCAAACTTGTGTAGGTCTACAATCTTGTCCCTGACATCCTTGGAGAGCTCTTTGGTCTTGGCCATGGTGGAGAGTTTGGAATCTGATTGATTGATTACTTCTGTGGACAGGTGTCTTTTATACAGGTAACAAACTGAGATTAGGAGCACTCCCTTTAAGAGTGTGCTCCTAATCTCAGCTCGTTACCTGTATAAAAGACACCTGGGGGCCAGAAATCTTTCTGATTGAGACGGGGTCAAATACTTATTTCCCACATTAAAATGCAAATCAATTTATAACATTTTTGAGATGCGTTTTTCTGGATTTTCTTGTTGTTATTCTGTCTCTCACTGTTCAAATAAATCTACCATTAAAATTATAGACTGATCATTTCTTTGTCAGTGGGCAAACGTACAAAATCAGCAGGGGATCAAATACTTTTTTTCCCTCACTGTACTTGCACCTCAAGAAATGCTTCACTGCTCATAAGATAGGTTATCATTCATTTACAGGGATATAATCCTTACAGTTATAGAGACTGCTGGTCGAAATTTTTGGGACAACTATCCTTTTAAAAATATGAGGTTTTTTTTTTCAGTCTGAAATAATTTTAAGACTATTATTACTATAACCAGGGTTTTCAGAGATGCTTTGCCAGGTCCCTCGCAAGACTTTACAAAGGTCTGTGGAGCTGGTTGGAAAACCTCTGATCTTCCTTTTGATCTAACAACATCCTGAGCAGCACAGTTGGGTTAAGGTTGGCTGAATGGGCAGGCCATTTAATTTCAGACAGCAGTCCTTCCTTTCCACATACAGTGCATATGGAAAGTATTCACAGCGCTTCACTTTTTCCACATTTTGTTATGTTACAGCCTTCTTCCAATTGGATTAAATTCATTATTTTCCTCAAAATTCTACAAACAATACCCCATAATGACAACGTGAAGGAAGTTTGTTTGAAATCTTTGCAAATTTATTAAAAATTAAAAAAAAGCTCATGTACATAAGTATATGTACATGAAGTACAAAAGTACTTTATGTCAAACCCTACAACAGAGGGTTTCCATTTCAGAGATGGTTCCAACTAGTTTCATTTAGAAAGCAAACATCAGTTAACTAATGATAATGAGTCTTTATTGGTCACATAAACATTAGAGCACAGTGAAATTCTTTTCTTCGCATACCCCAGCCTGTCAGGAAGCTGGGGTCAGAGCGCAGGATCAGCCATGATACAGCACCCCTGGAGCAGAGAGGGTTTAAGGGCCCAACAGTGGCAGCTTGGCAGTGCTGGGGCTTGAACCCCCAGCCTTCCGATTAGTAATCTTAACCGCTAAGCCACCACTGCCCCTAACTATGAGGGATCAACTCACCCTGCTAATGGAGAAGGTCAGGCCGGGCTTGCCCGTACACACGCCCATAAAGCAGAAGCGTAGTTGCCAGTAGAACAGGTGCTCAGCTATGAAGGTGATGAGCGACAGCGCCATTGCCGCCCCCAGCATGTAGAAGACGCCGGCCATGTTGTCGACGTCCAGCTGGCTGCTCATCACCTCATTCTTCTCATTGTGACAAATCCCAGTCAACCACAGTGCCTCCAGCTCCTCCATCTCACCTATGGAGAGAAAGAGAGAGATAGAGAGAGAGAGAGAAAAATGGAGGCGAAAAAGGTGTAATGGAAGGGGTGAAAGCAAGAGAAAGATGAGGAATGGATGGATTTTTAGATTAAAAAAGGAGTTTTTTTTTATAAAGCAAGAGAATAAGGATTTTGGGGAGGGAACAGGTGAAGGAGGAATGGGTTATGGAAAGAAGAAATAATGTTGTGACAATGGCAGCAGGTCAGGGGATTTATTTTGGGTGAAGGACACAGAGGTTGAGAGAGTAGACAGAGAGAAATAGAGATGAGTAAGTATGTGAGGTCTTTGCCTTGAGTTAAAATGTCTATACTGTAGCTGAAGTATTGTAGTAATCCAAGTTGAAGTGTATGTGTGTGTGTGCGCGAGTGTTAGAGACACATTGTACATGTGTCTGAATAGAACATGAGACTGTATTTTACGGATTTATTTAAATGTACATTAATGTTTTTTTTCCCATTGTGTTTATGGCTAATGCGCTCTTGGAGTTCTATTTCACGTTTTTGCGTTAACGCGTGTTTATTTGTATTTAGAACTTTATGTGTTGTCTGATGCAGAGTGTGGTAAACAAATTAAGGCCCCTGAGACACACAACATTTGTCATGTTGCATTACTCCGGATGTTTTCCCAATGGAGTGCTTCCTCATTAATGATTGATTATGAGTGTCACTTGTTATTTAGCTTCTGGAGCTAAGGGGCAACCTTAAGGACTTGGCAGTCATCAAAGCAGGGACAGGATCATGCCCCCATAACTAGGGCCGGGCACTGTGATGATATCAATAAATGTGATAAATTATGTCACAATGGACCATTTAGAGATATCATAGATTTTGTCATACATAGCTATTGCAAACTGTGTGGAAGAAACTCATTTAAAAAAAGATGTACTAAATCTTTACAATTAATTTTAAAAAGTTGAAAAAAGTAAATCATTTTTTTTTTTTTTTGCAGACATCAAGGATGTAACCAAATATAAATACATTATTTAGAGTAAACACATCATGTGTTCTAAACAGATATAAATACAGATATAAACATGAGGTGTATTTATTTAATTAGTTATTTATTTGAAAGCTTGTCAGAAAGGTTCACTGGGCTATTAGTTTGTTTATATTTTGGAAAACAGAACCAACTAAATGTGTGTGAGAATATTGTGTGCAGGTACAAAAAACTAATAATTAATAATAAATAATTGTAAAAAACAGTCCTGTGCAAATCTGAGGTTGAGGAACTGCCAGAGCTAGAGTTCACAGACCATGTGTTGGCACTTTTACCTCTGGGACTTTTTCCCGTTGTTTTCCAGTGTTTCCACTAGTGCTAGGGTTCAACTAAAAATAAATAAATCAATGAAATGATCACCAGATCAAAGTGCACCAAACAGATGCAGAGATACAGTATCATGTATCGTAGAAATGTCTTCAAGTATCATGGTATAATATGTTTGTCATACCACCGAGCTGATACTGTTGGGCCATTGAGCAAGCCCTTAACCCTATCTGCTCCAGACGCGCTGTATCTTGGCTGACCCTGCATTTTAACCCCAACTTCCTAACAAGCCGGGCTATGCTTAGAAAAGAATTTCACTGTACTGTAATGTATACGTGACAAATAAAGACTTCATCTTTTAAAAACAAAAACAAAAAAAACTACCAAATACACAATCCAGGTTTTGATGGAAGGATGGGAGTCAAGAGCGTTGAAAGAGTCTGACCTCTGACATCATGTCCAAAGAAAAAGAGTCTACACAGATGCTTGGAAAAGACATTCTGACATTCAGAGACAGCTCAGTTTTTTAACAGTGACCTACTTAAAGAGAGCAGGAGAAGAGTTCGGACAGGAGTTATAGGCTGTAGGACCTATGAGACATTTCTTTCTCTCAGTGTATTGGTCTTGTCTGAGTAAAGGAGAACCATGCTCCCATTAGAGCACTGTAGTCTGTTCCCTTCAGACAGATATGAATGTGTATGAAAGTCAGAGAAAGCTGAAGAGGGAGATTGAAAGCACAAAAACGCTATCTGTGCACTGCTGCAAGTATGTCACACACACATTTCATACCATCCCAAATTCACTTGTAACCAAGCAATACACCTGTGTCCTCAGTCCTGGCACTTATCTAATATTACATAATGTCTAGCGGCTACAAAATAACACGTAACACACCTGAGTACACCGACAACAGACCTGACCCCCAAACAGGCAGCTGCTGTGCTGCTAAGCTAACACATGTCGCTAGCTGTGTATGTTTATATGGATGCATGAGCAAGCAAGCAATCACTCAAAGGCAGTGCAGTAACTAGGCCAGGGATAATGTAAGCTAAATAGAGAATACTTTCTTTGGTTCAATCAAACACACTTGCCAGTACATGCATGATGTGGAAATCTGTTCACAAGATCTTTTTGTTCTCAAAATTGAACAAAACCACAGTCTTTGTGTAGTTTTGAATTTGTTCAGAATGAGAATGACATCAGTGATGGCTCATTAAATGGATTTAACCGGAAGCAGTAGAAATGGCATGGCATGGAAAAATCCAAAGCTCTTACACACTCTTCTTTTACTACCTGTATATACCTTTGTTGTATTGTTCACACATACTTTTGAGTTCCAAGCTAAGATTTTTGTATGAGGTCACTTCACATTATTTACTAACAGCTGATAACTATGAATTTTGAAACTAGAGGTTTGTGGATAGTGCATGATTTGCAAATGAACTCACAAACATTCCGACAGTAATAGGAAAGAAAATATATGAAATGTAACATGGAGGACTCCGGAATGAGGTATGACTTCTCTTGCCAAGTTTCATTAGGGGGTTTTACCAGAAGCATTGTTAATATCCAAAGCACAGGTCAAAACAAAGGGTAGATGCAGGCAATTCTGTAATCAATTCAATAATCTTTCCAAAAAGGGCAAACCAGGATCAGAACATGAGAATTTTATACACAGTGAAAAACTGTAGCTAGATTATACAAATCACAACTAAAAATTACTGCAAGACATACAAGACCTTGCAAAGACAAGAGGGAAAGCTTAAATAAGGAAGTGGAAAATGAAGACCAGGTGGCACCAATTGAAATTAATCGAGTAGACATGTGACCAAATAAGAAATGTGGTAAGTGAAGAGGGTCAAAAATGGGTGAACGAAACATGGACATTGAAGAAGAATTGAGCTAGAATAGGGGTGGGCAATCTTATCTGGAAAGGGCTGGTGTAGGTGCAGCTTTTCATTCCAACCAAGCAGGAGGCATACCTGATTCCACCTGTTTAATCAGTTGATCTTGGCTTTCAATAGATTCAGGTGTGGCTTCTACTTGTTTGGAATGAAAACCTGCACCCATACCGGCCCTTTCCGGATAAGATTGCCCACCCCTGAGCTAGAATGTAACTGCAGACTAGTGGTAACAATATTAGCCCATAATTAATTAAAACATTAGTTTTCCCTCATTTTGATTTATTTGTTCAATTTGAAACATCTCCGCATGTCAAGTATGTTAATCATATTTTGCTACTTCAACCCTTTTCTAAGGCAGTTTATCGTAATAAACTTAGGTTCCTAGGTTATATTACATGCAATACTTGCCTAACTTCTATTCAGGGTGTCTATCTTGACAAGTTTATTATAATACAAAATAAGTTTTGGCACAATGGTACTGGCAATTTTTTTTTCACAAATCACTGGAGTATTTCTGGTAGGTGTGAATATTAACAAGTTACATGGAACACATACAATCATGGCACAGTAAGGCTGCTACAGCATCTTTATATATATATATATATATATATATATATATATATATATATATATATATATATATATATATATATATATATTGGTTAAAACATTGGTGTAGGGTTGTGCTGAATAAATATTTTCATTATTTATTGAACAATTTTTTTGAGGAAATGTAGAAATTTTGTAATAGATTGGCAAACAGCAAGTTTTAAGTAATATTTCAAGGAAAAAATAAAATTAATGATGCAAATACTAAGGTTAATGAGGACAAGGTAACAACAGCAATGCTGAACCTGAACCAGACACTAGCAAAGACTACAGTTAGCACCATGCAGTTAGTGTTTTTTTTTTTTATTATTCAGCACCTGTTACAGCAGCTTGCCTAACATTAATGGGTTTGTTAGTAACATTGCTGCCACATAGTTAGTGTTTGATTAGGCTATTTGTTCCAGTCCCTGTGTGTGTGTGTGTGTGTGTGTGTGTGTGTGTGTGTGTGTGTGTGTGTGTGTGTGTGTGTGTATGTGTGTGTGTGTGTGAGAGAGAGAGAGAGAGAGAAAGAGAGAGAACTACATAATTAACATCCAGTGAAAAAGTGTTCGGTGGCTACATTACTTTCCTTTAAGCCATTTGCTAACAGGAAATAATTTATCAAATGACTATACAACTTGATGTGGAATGGCTTATACATTTGTAATATCTTTTAGTATACCACAAAGAGAAATAGTAGCCATTTTAATCACAAGTATGGCCTATATTTCATAAAAATCAACCCAATCCATTCCAAGTCCTCATTTCATATTTCAGAGTGAATATGATGATACCTGCCATTAGAGGAACGTTCTTCGGAATATTGCAGAAGCTCTATACCACCTCCAAAGAACCTCAATCAATATAAGAATGCTATTGGATGAATTGTAAACATATTTAAGCTCACTGTGTTTTTGTGAGGAACGGTAATCTGCTATAAAATCAACATACACCACAGTTACAGTATTACTGTCTGTAATGTGATTATCACTAAATCTATTAGTATCAATACATCATAAATGGTTATGTTGTGTTCCAGTAGCCAGCATTCACTACATGATTCTAACAGCATTGCTCAAGTGAGAAATGAAATATGTATATGAAATAGCAGTTCTCACCATCTCCAAATAGCTGCAGAATGGCCAGGTCCACAGGTCTCTTCCAACCAGAATCTTTCTGGATGGCAATGCCGTAGCCTGTGGTAGCGAATATATAACCACTACCGATTGTCACAAGCTTGCAGCCCTCATCTCTGCCCGCCATGTAGTTCAGCACAGCAGCATCATAGATAAATGCATCCAATTTTCTGTCAAGAAAAAAAGAAGGAAAGCTAATCAATTGGGGCATCGACTGAAGCTAATAACTGCCAACTTTATTTGGCAGACCAAATAAATTAAACTCCAGAAGTCATGGAATTCTGCAGTGTGTTTTTTCGACTGTGATTAATCTATGTTTGGGATGTAATTTTATTAATGGTTAATTTAGCAAATGACAAACTAAAAAAGTCCATGTACTGCGTTACTAATCAAAGGACTTCTTGCTGAGGCTGTGACTGGCCCTGTGACAGCTGTGTAGAGTGTTGGTTCTGAGCATGATAAGACAAGTCCAAGCCACAGCAAGATACCTGACATCAGAAAGTGCAGTTTTAAATCAGCTGTTTGTTCATTCATTCATTCATTCATTCATTCATTTATTTATTTATTTATTTATTTATTTATTTATTTATTTATTTATTATCCTGTAGTAAATAAAAAAAAAAACTGACATAAATGTTATGAATAGTACAATTCTTTCATTGTTAAATTGAATACAGTAACACATAGGTCCACCATTGGTTTAAAATACATTTTTTGAGATGATCATGAAAATGTGGTGGCATTGGGTCCTTTAAGGAAGAACTGGGAATTGGCTTGATGGCTAAAAGAGACAGATCTGGTCCTCAAGGCTATCTTTTATTTTACAAAGGAAAACAGAAGCCATCTGAATCACTAGAATGGTCTATATTTACATAAAAATCAACCCAATCCAGTCCAAGTCCTTGTAATTTCATATTTCAGAGTGAATATGATACCTGCCTTTAGAGGAACATTCTCCAGAATATTGCAGAAGCTCTATACCACCTCCAAAGAAACTAAACCAATATATATATATATATAAAAAAAACTATGAGGTGATACATTTCAAATCTGATTGGTCAGAAAATGTGGATTTATTTTCTATAAGAGCAGCTGCGAGGCCAATCACACCAAAATGACTTAACTTATAGGTTAATTATAGGTCGCTATTGATATGATGGTGTATGACACATTTATTTAGCATTTTTGAAAGGCGTCTCCAGTGTCAATGCTTTGTAAAAGTCAGAGAAAACGCTGTAACCACCACAGGGACGTTTTCAGGACAGAGGGCTTTGTGTTGTGGTGTGGATGCTTTTAGAGGAAATAATCAACTTTGAGGTGATAACAGTAACTCTGCTTCAAGTCAGGCATCACACCAACCCATCACTGATTATTTTCCCTGCATGGCCCATGTTTTATTCCTTACATTACGATCCTTGGTACAACATCCTTGGTACTGCTATTCACTCCTTTTATTAACGAACAAATGAGAGTCTCAATGCACACTGTCCTTATTCAGTGAGTTATTTGTCCAACCTCCCCTTCTCTCCACTCCTTTTATTCTCCTTCATGTTGTTTGAAATAGAATACACAGTTGATTTGGGAATTTTCTGTTGCTGTAATGGCACACATTCCTCATAAATCACATCATATACAGTAACTTTCCTCTTTGTTGTAGTACTCAACACCTCTCACACATTTTCTCTGCAAATAGAGGTATATTGCAATACTTTTGACAACGTGTGTGTCCTATTTTAGTAGTAGTACAATACAGAACAGTGTGTAAATGTGAATCTTACGTATATCAGAAGTGGAATCTGATAGATGAAACATACAAACGTTACATGTGTGGTTTACTCATCTCTAAACAAACAGCCGCAGGCTTCTCCAGTTTGTTGCTATTAGCAGCTACGTGTCCACTGAACACCCACTCACACACAATCATATCCTAACTGTCTCCCTCTCTCGTTCTCTCCATCCCCCAACACACTTTTGTGGCGTTTTTTTTAACTTCTTTCTTTCTTTTACCCTGTTTTCAGGCTGTGGAGGGCCTCGTCTACGTTTTTCTGGTGGAAGCTGGTCATGTAGCTGTGCATCTCTTTGTAGTTGTTCCTAATGTTCCTCTCCGTGCTGCCATTGGGAACTGTGCCAAAACGGAATGGCGGAGAAAAGTCATTTGGCCGTTGGAACTGTAGGGAGAGAGAGAGAGAGTGAGAGAGAGAGAGAGAGAGAGAGAGAGAGAGAGAGAGAGAGAGAGAGAGAGAGAGAGAGAGAGGTCAGTATGAACACGGTAGTTAAGCCTTCATTCATCCAGAAACACTAGCATACACGGAGTAATGTATTTTCAACAGTTGGGTGCAAAATAATATTTAAACACTACCTGAGTTCTTTTTCTTCCCCCCCCCCCCCCCCCCATTTTATCAAATACATCCTCTGTGATGGCATTTTAAAAATACAGCATCCTCAAATACCATTTAAAAATACAGCATTAATTTTTTTTTTTTTTTTAAATCTCTCGACATGAATTATTGAGTGGCATCCACAGATTCTCCTTGTTAGTTCTCCTTGCCTGTTTTAGCAGCTGTAACCTAGTTCCCATTAGCCCAATAATTTCTCATTTATAAAGGCCAAGTGCAAAGCTACAAGAGCATACTGCAAGTAGGATGGGTGCAGAAACAACAATTAGCACAAATGACTACTGGTGTATGTCAAACACATAGGCCAATTACAAGTACTGTGACTGAACTTACAGTGACAAACGTAGAGTATACATCCAATGTTCCTTAACATCCAATAGTTCCTTAATTTGACTGAACACATGTATAACTAAGTCAAAACAACAACCATAATGTTAATGCAAGAGCCTGAAAGTTTGTCTTGTGGCAAGAACTATGTGGTTTGTATAACAAAAAACTTTTCATAAAACAAAGTTTCATTGTACACTTCGTTATTCAGACCTCAAAGGAACTACAGACTAAAGTGTTACTCGGAGAGCTCCATGGGATTTGCGTGCACGAAGCACGAAAACGGTTAGCTGAAAACAGATGTGTGTCTTAGTTGCATGCAGTTTCTTTGTAGAAAGTTTTCTTTCTTGAGGATCGCCAAAAAATTGCCATTATATTATTAGTTTGACAGTTTGAAACATCATCTACTTGATTTACTACCTTAAGGCTACTTAAGTTCAAACAAAAAATAAAATAATATAAAATATACTGGATCAAGTGCTATTTTATGAGCTGCCAAATAATGAGGCTAGAAGATACATTATTAAATGAAATCAAATTGGCATCAGTTATTATAATAATTTCACCTATGGCTATTCTTGTTGCTACAACCCCAATTCAAAAAAAGTTGGGACACTGTGTAAAATATAAATAAAAACAGAATGCAATGATTTGCAAATCTCATAAACCCATATGTTATTCACAATAGAACATAGAAAACCTGTCAAATGTTTAAACTGAGGAAATGTACCATTTTAAGAAAAAAATATAGTAACTTTGAATTTGATGGCCGCAAAACACATCTAAAAAAAGGTTGGATGGGGAGAGAAAATCTTTCCAGAAAAGGCTGGAAAATTAAGCGTTACTTAAAAAAACAGCTGGAGGAACATTTTGCAACTAGTTAGGTTAATTGGCAACAGGTCAGTAACATGATTGGGTATAAAAAGATTATCTTAGAGAGGCAGAGTCTCTCACAAGTAAAGATGGGATGGAATCTGGATGTTGCTTTAAAACCTGTATATACCTTTCAGCATGATGATGCCTTTCCAGATGTGCAAGCTGCCCATTTCACGGGCACTAATGCACTCCATACCATCAGAGATGCAGGATTTTGAACTGAGCGCTGATAAAAAGCCGGATGGTCCCTCTCCTCTTTAGTCCTCTTTAGTTTAGAGGACTAGAATTTCCAATTTCGATTCGTCTGACCACAGAACAGTTTTCCACTTTGCCTCAGTCCATTTAAATTTTTTTTTGAGCTTTGGCCCAGATAAGATGGCAGCATTTCTTTATCATGTTCACATATGGCTTCTTCTTTGCATGATAGAGCTTTAACCAGCATTTGTGGATGGCACGACGAACTGTGTTCACAGACAAAGAGTTCTGGAGGTGTTTCTGAGCCCTTGCAGTGATTTCCATTACAGAATCATCCCTCTTTTCAACACAGTGCTGCCTGAGCGCCCAAAGATCCCGGGCATGCAATATTGTCACATGCGCACAGAGATTTCTCCAGATTTTTGAAAACTTTTGATGATATTATATACTGTAGATGATGAGATATACATAGTGTTCGCAATTTTACATTGAGGAACATTTATTCTGTAATTGTTCCACAAATTGTAGACACAGTTTTTCGCAGATTGGTGAATCTCTGCCTCTCTAAGATACTCTTTTTATACCCAATCATGTTACTGACCTGTTGCCAATTAACCTCCAGCTGTTTCTTTTTAGTAACACTTACTTTTCCAGCCTTTTGTTGCCCTGTCCCAACTTTTTCAGACATGTTGCGGCCATCAAATTAAAAATTACCTTATTTTCTTTCTTAATATGGTACATCTACTCAGTTTAAACATTTGATATGTTTTCTATGTTCTGTTGTAAATAACAGTTGGTCTTATGAGATTTGCAAATCATTGCATTCTGTTCATATCCCAACTTTTTTGGAATTGGGGTTGTGTGTGTGTATATATACATGCTAGACTCCTATTAGGTGTTTATTTCAGTGTTTGTTTTCTTTTCATTCATACAGTTTATCATATTTGTATTTCTTATTTTTCACTTTTATCAGACCATACAGGATTTCACAGAGTTATTTTGTGATTGTTGCGGCCCTAAATGCTTTATTTTGCTGCAGCTTTTTTTTTTTTTTAAATTGTGATGCGAGTTTTTTGTGCTTTTTTGCTAAAAACTACTTGAATTGGCGAAATTGCGATTGCACTAAATTGTTATGCACAGTCTTTTGCAGTGATGTTTGTTGCTAAATGAGACCTTATAGCTCTACTCATTTTTGATGCATGTGAATCGAAGAGGGCTTTGGCTGAATGCAGATTGCAATTAGTCACATGATGCATCTTGGCCCAAATCTGCTGAAAATCTGTGGAGAATTTGAAAAATGGCAAGATCCTCCAAATATTGCGGCGTTTTCTTTGATCTTGCATTAACTTCTGCAATCGCAACATCCTGGAGGGACTGTTTTATATTACATTGTATTACAGTTGACAGCCAAAAAACAAGATCTTATTCAGTCAGCATTTTTAATCCCTGATTTTTTCAGGGATTAAAGGTATGTGCTTGTGTTTAAATGTGGTTAAGATGTTATTGAAATACCCCGGACATTTCGGATGCTTTTAATCAAGAAAAATCTGCCAACATCGGAAGTGTGAACTACATGTAGGTGATTTGCAAAATACTAATGGGAAGTCCAAAAAAATTGGTTTAAGCCGCTATGTAACCAAATCTGAAAGAAACCTTCCCTGCATAAATGCTGATGTAATTTCCGAAGTTAAGTCGCCTAGAATACAGCCCAGTATTATTAAAATTACAGACAAAACTAGAGGGCAAAGAAGCCAAGATATTTCTTGAATACTAAGTATGTTGTCTTTAAAGGAATATTATTGATATTAATTACAGAAACCTCAAATGTTAATGTAGCATCTGTACTTTTAATAGCCCTTGAACATAATCAACTTTTTCCATTTTCTGCTTTCAGTGTAGAGGTAATAAAGCCACAGTACAATGCCTCTATATAATCAATGTCCACTTTAGTGGAATCAGCTGGTAGCGATGGGATACCTTCCCCGAGTCTCACAGCTGGCCAAACAAGATCTACCTCTACCAAGAAAAACATTAGTGTAGCTAGTGCAAAGAGTTCAAATCAAGAAAAGGAATGAGCTGAGGAGTTAGTGTTCAGTGCAATTACTGTATAACCGACAACCAAGGTAAGGTAAGGTAAAGTAAGATACTCTCAAGCTTAGGTAAATTAAATGTAAATGTTGTCTTAAATGTTTATTTTATGTCTCCTGCATCAGTATGTCAATAGAAAAGAACACATTTTAGATGTCCATTTTTCATTTTTTACTGTTTATTGCTATTTCTAATAATTAATAATTTAATGTATAGAACCTTTTCATTTTTCATTATTTTGATAGTTTCAGAAGTCCATATATATTTTTTATGGCTTATATAAGACATTTGCTCAGTATATATACATATACAGATAAACATGACCCTTCTTCACTGTATCAAAGTATAAACTTATGCTAGCTCTAGAGAAATTAGGCTGTAAATAATATATGCAATATTATTCTTGATTTATTGAACTGTGAAGGCCAGTGTTTAAAGGTCACTCCCACAGTACTGACAGAAAAGCCCTTGGCCTTATCCCAGTAATCTGGGTTTTATAGGTAAATCCTCAGTACCTTCTTATCACTGAGGCCAGACACCTGGTCAACGTACTCCTCTTGGATCATGAAAGCAGCCAGGTTGGCAGTGTAACTGGCCAGGAAGATCACAGCAAAGAAGGCCCACACTGATACCATTATCTTACTGGTGGTGCCTTTGGGGTTTTGTACAGGCACAGAGTTGTTGAAGACTAGACCCCAGAGCAGCCATATGGCCTTTCCGATTGTGAACGAGGGACCACCTGGCTCTGAAGACAGAGAAAACAAGAGTGAGCAGCGGAAAGAAAGAAACAAGTCCATGAGAGAGAGAGAGAGAGAGGGGGAGAGAGGGAGAGAGAGAGAGAGAGAGAGAGAGAGAGAGAGAGAGAGAGAGAGAGAGAGAGAGAGAGATGTAAAACATGGTGAGCACAAAAGCAGAGATTAGGGGGAATAGTAATTTTAAAAAAGGAAAGAGAAAGAGAAGCTGTTTATAAGTAGATGGATGCAAGCATAAGCATATTCCGAAGGAGATGAAACAGTAATTTGAGGTGAAAAAGGCATAATTCTCTCAGACGGCTAGACAGAGAGAGACACAGTAGGACTCTACAGTGTGTTATGGAAAATTAGAATAGCTTTTAAGCTCCAGCACAGTACAACAGGCTTATGTAATGGGGACATGTCATTAAACATGGGCCTGGGGGCGAGAGGAGAAATCAGTAGTCTCTCAGCTCCAAGCGATTACCTGAACACAGCACAGTGCAGCATTGTCTATGGTTTGGTTTCACCATATATCTATTCAAATAAGTCTGATTTGATTAGTGAGTTATTCTGTCTGGCAAGATTTTTTTTTCTTGTCGTCCCTAAAATTCCACAGGCGCTAATGCAGTGATGCTATCTGGATCTGTATTGCGTTTTAAATCCAAAGCAGGTAGATGATTTATGTAAGGAGGGCTGCCAACTAAATGTAATAGTGTGACATCATTTGCATTTTTTGCACAGTATAGGGGGCTGCAGCCTATGACCCAAAATATGTGTGGTCTAAACCAGAATGTTTTTGATTGTTTATTTGTTTGTTTCTTTCTTTCATAAAAATGAAATGTAAACTGTTACACTATTCTTCACGTAACACTGGAAAACCTAGATATAGAAATGCCAGCACTATTTTTGCGTGTAGCTGCTCATGATATTTTCTAATGAATTAATTAATGAAATAATGAATTTGCATGACTTTTCTGTTGCGTACAGTGGAATCCCATTTCTGTCGCACACCACTAGTCATGACTAGATGCCTTGTGAACCTTTCTGGCAAGCTTTCTTAAAAGAACAAAAAATAACAGAGCATCTCCTATATGTATATGTATTTGTATCTGTTTATAACATGTTATCTTGTTATAAAGAATAATGTATTTATGTTCTGATAATAATGTATTTATGTTCTACATACTGTAACATTAACAACTGAATGAATTAAAACATTTTTGCAATGTTACATGCAGTGGTGAAATTTAAAGTATTTGCAAGGGGAATGCTAGATGGGTGTAGGTTAAGACTTAATATGTCATTACAGTCAAAGGATTTTAGCTTATATCAGAGTTTCTTTTGTTACAATACCCTTGGATTGCCACACTGTACACTTTCACTGCCAGTAACTGCTTTTCCATATTATTAGTTTGATTAAATTTTTTACTTTTTGTCAATTTATTTTATTACAATTAATACAGTTTTTACACTTAATGAAATCTAGCTAGTAATGTTGCTAGCAATTGTGGGTTTTTTTTTTTTTTTTTGTATGTTCTTGTTTTTTACATATTAGCATTTCATTGGCTTTTTTGAATATATCCATGGCAACATGTTGCACAGCTCCACCCCTACACCTTCCCCTTTCCAAACTGAGCTCTGATTATGTGTTAAAATATAATCTATACTTTTTTTTTATAGAGAAAGATCTTAGCCCACTCTGATGGTTCAATATAATGGGAAGAACATGCACCACCTGCATGGGCATCAAGATTTTACTTGCATGGACAGATTTGCTTTTGATATCCTGGCTATAATGTGTCTGGGTGTTTAATAGGTGTTCTCTCACCATGTACACGCAAGCGTGTGTCAGTGCATGCATACCTCGTCCATCCGCCAGACAGCGGTTATAGCCAACCGGACTGAAGTACTCAAAGACAAAGACTGCCACAGCAGATACGATCAGCAGCATCACAAACATCATCACCCACACATCAGCACTGAACGGTTCTGAGAGAGAGAGAGAAAATGGAGACAGATATATATATATATATATATATATATATATATATATATATATATATATATATATATATATATATGATGTTCTGAAGTTATGACCCAGTGTTACTGCTCCTCAGAGAGGCAGATGTCTAAATTCAGAAAATGACTATAAAGAATTGCAAAGAGAAACAACAATATATGTCAAATGATGCTATAAATGTCCTGAGAAATTCTCACTTCTGAATGTGTGATGGAAAACTGTAATTCATAATATTGCCGCATAATAGATCTAGTTATTTTGTTTATGTCAGATTTTTCTTGCCTGGAAACTAGTTCCATGGCCAGTCACAAGAAAGATGGCCAAGTTTTTGAAAAGGTGACTCATGAGGCATACAGTGTATATACAAAGTCTACACAACCCTGTTAACATTGCAGGTTTAGTGATGTAAAAAATATATTTTTTACACCTTTAATAGCACCCAACAAAATTCAAGTGGAAAACAAATAGAAACACTGTAGGGAAAAGAAGAAGAAGAAGAAAAAACTTACTATAATATGCATACTTAAGTCTTCACACCCTTGTGACTGTGCTCAGAATAACCAATCACAGGCTGGCTAGAGGTTTATGGCAACATTAAAGGAGATGCAGGAATATCTGACAAGTACTCGTCACTCCCTGCATGTGACAACAATCTCTTGTAAATAAATAAATAATCCAAGCCCACCAAAATCTTGTCAAACCATGTGGTAAATTGTGTTACGGTCTGATGAGACCAAGGTAGAACTGGGCATAATTCTAAAAGATATATGTGATGCAAAAACAAAACATGAGTGTATCACCCAAAGAATACCATATCTACAGTGAAGCATGGTGGTGGCAGCATCACATTATGGGGCTGCATCTCTTTAGCTGGGACTGGGGCCCTTGTCAAGCTAGACAGAATCATGGATACCTCCAAATACCAATTAATTTTGGAACAAAACCTGCAGGCCTCTGAGATCACCACACAATTAGGTTTGGAGCATTTTTTTGCAAGTAGGAGTGGAATAAAAATTATGTATCAAGATGTGCTATGTTGGTAAATTTTCGACCAAAAAGCCTGAGTGCTGTAACAAAGTATTAGTTAAGGGTTATTGTTTAAGTTTAGGTGACATTTTTACTTTTTAAAAAAAAAAACGTTTGTATTTGTTTTTCACTTGAATTTTGCAGGTTACTGTTTCACATTAAAAGTGGAATAAGTATGATTTATCTTGGTTTTAATTTTCCCATCACAAAAACTCAAGTTTAACAGGAGTGTGAACACTATTGATATCCACTGTGTGTAGTTTCAGCAAAGCAGTAGTGTCAGTTATGGGGATGGGCGGTGACTTGTCAATATTATTGTCAACACCTTACAGATAGCAAAGGACTCTTAAAAAATTGCCCCTTTAAACTTTGAACTTTTACTTGCATGTGGTAACAAAAAAAAAGTTTAAAGGAAATAAACCTACAAAAATTTTATCCAAAATATTAGCTAAATGATTATAACATTTCTTATCTTGTTGATCTCATATTATTCCATATCCACTGAACTGGCGCTCTACTTATTATATTTTTTTTATTAATAATAAAAAAAGGTATGTCTGAAGATTTTCTATTATCTCAGTCAATCTCGATTCACCTGACCTTTTCTACAGCAGACAGGTTGAGGGTCTTGTAAATGAAGTGATCTTATCTGGAATACTACTTCATTGGTTTATTGAATGTTTATCACTGGAAACGAGAGCGTGGAAGAAAGTACGCTCTTGATTAATACCTGTGGGTGGCCTGTTCAGTTGATATATTATATTTTAAGTCACACAAATTCTTTGAATATGCAAATTAGAAAACTACCCAAGTTCACTTCCTTTGTCTGGGTATAGAGTATGATAACAGAATGCATTTCCATACTTAGCTCTTATACAGTATTTTAACAATGCAATAATGCTTTTGAAAAAGAGCAAAGAGCATCACTCAGATTTTCTTGAAATGTATTGTAACAAATTTCAAACTACATGATTTCATAATAAAAACATATTTTAAACAGATCTGTGTGAACTTCAAACATCCAAACATACTGAGGACGTACTGTATGCATGTGTGTGTATGCTTTATTCCACACCTAAAAATGCAGAAGGAGACACGGTGCCATTGCTACGTGAGACCATGACACTAATGCCCGTCTCTATGAAGGGGACGGAGAAGTCAATGACTTCTGACCTCTCCTCGTTGATGGTCAGAGAGCCCACCGCCATGTGGGCGTTCTTAAACACCACCTACAGAATGGGAGAGAGCAAGAGTCATATATTAAATAAGGTTAGGGAAAGCTGACATAGTTTTAAGATACATGAACAAACCAGCTGCCTAAAAAAGAAAGAAAAACACAGGGCAGAAATAAAACACAAAATATACAAAGGAAAAAAGAGAAGAAAAGCACACAAAAATGACTGACGTTAAAGGAGAAATTAGGTTACTACACAGGGTCACAGTATGTGGAAATTGTCACACCCTTGTTTTTTTTCTTCGTCCTTCTTCTGTATCTGTTTTTTCCCCTTCCCTAAACCCCTCTTCAGCTCAGGTATATTTAGCTTTAAATATCAGAGGCCTTGGGCTACAGAGGAAAATGGGATGCACCACACTGAATTAATAAGGTGAAATATACGCTACAGAGATACTGCCCTGCCTCTCTTTGCCTTATCTTAACTACCACACTTTCTCTTTATCTCTCTGATGCCATTCTCATTCCCATTAACTTAACAACTGATATTATCTTCTGCAGGAAATATGTGTGTTTGTGTAAAAATGTCTTATAAAAATCCTCAGCAGTCACGTAGAGTTATTGAGCAGTGAGCCGTTCAGCCGAAAGCAGCAGCCTACCCAAACATTGTGACTGATGTGACGATAATTAACATGACTCTAAATGAAAAGGAGTTAGACGAATGTGCCACAATCATATAAACGACTGCAACTGCGATCTGCAGCAGATATTATTTCTAATCTGAATTAAAATACCAGCTGGACTTTGGCTTGGGCTGTCTCTCTCTCTCTATATATCTTTCTCTTCTGTCCATCCGTATCACTCTCGTACTGTCTCCGTGCTGTTGACTCACTCTCTCTTTTCACGACACTCTTTTTCTCGCACTTTCACGACTGCTAAGTGAGACATTACCAGCCTGAACAACAATCACTTCATGTTCTGTCAAAATTACATGCCAGCCAGAATAATGACCAATAAATGAATATTAAGGAGGCAAAAAAATGGAGTAATACCTTTTTCAGTTAAGTAACTTCATCTTCTAACACTCATGCATTATATTAGATCATTAATTACTCTACCCCTAAGTTTAAAAGACTTGAAATTTTAATCCAAGTTTAAAATATCCTTATACATATTTTGTGTCTCCTTGAATAAAGTCAGCACCCTGCGCCCTCCTTGACTTCCAACAACCATATCAGTTTGTGCATCACAGCATTGCAAATTCTCCTTCGATGAAACACAGGGAGCATGCTGATCATCTCATTTCAAATTAAATTATTCTGATAGGCATCTTGATGCGAATATTGGCTCACATGCATGAGCAATTCCAATATCACCTGAAGCAACGGCAGATTCTACACAACACCAGGCATTTCATAATGGAGTATCTCGCTGTACTAGTGCTGATGAACTCAATAGGCATCAGACGAAATGTGCTTATTCAGTGAACAGACTGCACATTGTTTGAATCGATGACTTTATCGGGTCTTTCAATAACCATGGTGAAGACAGAAGAGCTGAGAAAAAGAGCTTCAGCAGTAAGGGGAATGGAGAATTGAACACATTGTGTGGAATAAAATGATTCATTTTCCAGTTTAAAAGGTACAGTCTGCAATTGTAGCAAATGTTTAGCTGAAGTTAAATACATGCAGCCCTCCACAGCCATGCCTCAAGGCACTTTTCCTAAGTTGGACTTAAGCAAAAATTATATAATAATAATATCAATCCAGCACCATAAAGCATTCTTCAGTTTATTTCTCTTAAGGACCTTTTAAAGGTTCTAGGAGGAATCTTATAAAGAGACATGAAATACTAAACTATATTTTCTGAGATTTTAACAGGGGTGTTTGTGTCACACATCATAAAAGACAATGTTAGCATCCGTTTATTTGAACTGTAGGAGAAAACTGGTTAATTTTGAGCTTTTTTCTACTAATTTTGTCTTCCGGATTTAAAAACTACATCGTGTCATCCTCAGAGGCAGTGACGTGGCAATGTACTATAGTACTTCGATGACGCATCAGTGTCTCATAATTATTCATGAGACGGCGTGTTCTTATCTTATGAGAAGATGCTGTCTCTTAATAACTCACAACAGCACCCTAACCTTCTTCCTCCCCTGCCTGGCCCTGCCATGCCCACTCCCCTCCCTTCTTCTCACAGCCATCCACGCCCATTTAATTAGCATTTTTCAAAAAGATTGTGAGGTAGACTTGAGCTGAAAGAGGGGGGTTTCATGACCCTTTAAGGATTCCAAGTAAAAAGCTAGAACCAATAACTTAGACCAAAAATCACTGAGGAACCATTATTTCTAAGATGTACAGTACAATGTCTGAATAGTGCCTGAGGCGGAACTTTTTGAATTGACAGGAAACATGATCAACTGCCTCATGGCCTTGATTGGATGGATCCTTGGGGTCCACATAATTAATTTTTTCTCCTGTTTCCAGACCCTGGAGTGTTACAGAGACTGGAGTTTCGCCTCTCAGCAGATTTTATTAACAGCAGCTACAACATGACAAAAACTTCTCTGAAACATGGAATGTTTTCTTCAAAATCGCTGACCGCAACTTTAATATTTCATTAACGTGACGCAAGTCACTAGACGCAAATCTCTCTCCCTAGCCTTTGCTGCCAGAACTATTTGACACAGAGAAATGTATTTTGACTTGTATTTGGAAGAACAACCCTACCTCGCCCACCATGCCATTCCACGTGCCATTGATCTTCTTGCCGTGTTTTCCATTGGTCACTAGGTAGAGGTCGTAGGTGAACTTCACAGATTTAGCGATCTTTTTGAGGATGTCTATGCAGAAGCCCTTGCAACAGCGTTTGATATAGATCCCTGAATCTCCTGTTTGGTTTCTGAAAAATGAAGGAAGGAGCATATAAGCTGACAGCTTAAAAGAGGAAATATCCATGACACGAGGGATGTTTTGAGATGTTAACGATGAATAACAAGACAAAAAACTAAAACAGCACAAACACTGCGATGACATTACTTTCCTCTGTTCCTTCGAGGTCCAGATTTTGTGGTCATTATACCAGAGAACATTTGTCTCTAAGACATTCAGTCTTTCATTATGCTCTAATGGCAGTCTTTTCTAATAAGCATGCTGATATTCTGTTTAAGCACTTTTCAATCCATGTTAGTGAGTTTTAGCCCTGATAGGCTGAGACAGTTTCTTTCCTGGTGTGACAAATGGCCTCAAGATTTTTGAGGCACTTTTTGTTGACATTAAAATATGACAATGTGCTATGGTTGCTGTGGGAATTCCGTCAAACTATGGTATCATCAGGAATTCGAGTTTCACATCCATAAAAGAGAGTTTTCAACCAATTATAGAGGTTGTCTGTCAACAACCAGTGGTTATGCATTATTAGATCTTGTCAAAGTAGCAAACTGGGTTTTTTTGACATTGTATTTTTGTCATATTGCCCCACCTAATTGCAGTATTAAAACAATAACAATAATTTGCCTGTTTTTGCTTCACACCTCAAATTTTGGGAAAACTTTTTTTTTTCTTTATAACACAACTTATAAGACTTGTTGTAGGACTTGTGTAAAGCATATGCCAAAACTCTTGAGGTGTCATTGCTATATTTGATACAACAAAAGAGAGCCCTTGTTTTTACTAGCAACACATTTTCTGTGAAGTATCTATCACAATCCTATTCAATAATCTGATATACAACTTCTTATCGGGGGAGTTGGAAAAGGTATACAGTATATACTGTAGTGTTTATTGGAATACGATTTAAAACAGTTTTATGACAGTTATCATAAATAATTCATGTGGGTGCCCTTTCAGTGAAGTTTTACCAAAAAAATCATTAGCAGTAAAGTCTGTATAGACTACTGCCTTTTAAAGAAAGACCCACAAAACATGTCAAAACCTGCACTCGGTAGTGAACTACATCGACAGGATGCTTACTGGGCTTTGAGCTGTTTTCTGCAGGGAACCGTGTTCCTCATGCAGGTCCCACTGAGGGGGTCCACATCCTCCACAATAACAAATGGGGCCTCCTCCAGTGTGACGATAGACAGGTGGTCATCATCCCTTTCTTCTGCGTCTGAATAGAGCTCAAAGCGTGGCCACACATGGTACTTCATGGTCAGCGAGCCATTCTCCCACTTACCCACCTGAGAAGTACAGGGATGAGAGAAGAAGAAGGAAAGTGGTTAGAGAGAGATTAAGGACAAGTGAGGAAGCGTGAGATAAGAGAGTCAAGAAAGGTCAGGGCTGGATTAATTTGAGTATGGCTGAATAATGGGAAGTGGAAAGATAGAAAGAGTACTGTGTAGGCTGATTAAGGCATTATGTCAGGTGGTGTGATATTTTTCTATAGAAGTGTTAACCCACTGTCACACCAGCTGTGGCACGATGTGATAAAGTGACCAGAAGTCATTTATTTAGAATTAAACTTTTCAAGATACAGCAATTGAAGCAACAGTTTGCAACACAAAATTGGGCAGGATGAGCAAACACATTTCTTTATTGTAAAGTTTAACTTTAAGCAAATGATAAGTGAAGAGATTTGGTTGCTACCAATGGGAATGGGTGTCATCAGCCTTTAAGCCTAAAAATACTGTAGGTGGCAAACCGTGGTTTTGGTTTATTCAAAATGTCATTTTTAGCAGGAATACATCAGAATTCTGGTCAAATAGGTGACTTTCTATATGCTCTATAGCTAGCTTCTGTGAATCTCAGCTAGCCTAGTGCTACCAGTACCAAATCATGAGAACCAACAGTAAAATAAAGACAAGAACACTCATAAGAACTAGTGTAGTTACACAGGGCGAAATATCACTGCTGTTATAAGCGAGGTTAGAGGACTCTCTAGAGACTCAGATAAAGAGGGCGAGAGGAGAAAGAAAGCATGGAAAATAAATACTCACCCTGTCCCACTGTCTCTCCTTATCCAGCAAAATAATAACCAGCTTGGGGTGCATCTGGTAGCCATCCTCGCTGAAGGAGAGATTGCGCCCCTCGAATGTCACATTCATGAGGTATCTGAGGACACAACGTCAGTAATAAAATTCACAGAGATACATAACCATATGAGCTGGACTTTGGGAATCCTTAACCAGTTATCATAAATATGTTAATCTATCTTAACATAAGGAGAGTCTGTCTCTTATGAAACACTGAAGCAGTAATACAGTGATCTTGTATTACAAATGTGTCACTGAGGTCCTTGCAATAGCAGAGAGTCTGATTCAGCACTGGAGGTCTTGACAGATACTGAACTGCTGACCCCCTGCTCAAGTAATGTTCAGTTCCCCTCAAGTAGCAAAGCCAGAAAGAATGGCATGACATCGCTCATGGTCAGAGCAAACAGCACAAATGTCATCCCAACAGGGAAATGGTGTATAATGAATAAGAACAATAAGCGCCTTGACTACTTATAAAGGTGATGGTCTGTGATAATAGACTTGTTTTTTTCCCCAGCCCTTCTAAAAAAAGGTCTTGTGGAGGACATGCATCATTTCTGCCCTGAAATGAACTAGATAATAATCCACTATAAAGACTAGAAACTGAGAGAGCCACATTAGAGTGAATTTGTAGAACATAATCATTCCCCCTTTTCTCGATGTTGTTGTACAGTTTGTGACAAGCAACCACTGACCCACTTTTGACAGAGCCAGTGAATCAGTCTGTTGTCAGGTGTGTGTATGTGTGGGCTGTGCTGTTATGTGAGCACCCAGCCATCAACAGAGTGTTGTTATTGTGGTGTATGTTGTAATAGTCAGATTGTTTGCTATGCCTTTAAGATGCCCCTGCTTAATATGCGCATCCATATGTTATATCTCTCTCTGTATTGTCAGAGTTGTGTTAATCCCATTTGATAAATGACACCGGATATGCTTGTTCTTTAATTTTTATTTCTTAGCGCTCCTGCAATAAAGTTTTGCTGTGAAACTGACACTGGATATTGTTGTCATTGATATTGCTTACACTGCTATTAAAATAAATCTGTATCTGAATATGTTGTTCTACTGAGCTCCTTTGAAATCTCTTTTGCATTATAGTCATCGAGGTGTTAAGGTACAAAACAGATTATTGTTGCCTCTTATAGGAATAACATTTGTCCATGCTGAAAGTGCCACACATGCTGACTTACACATTGATTTATCAGACACACAGACAGAGTGACTGGACTGCCACAGGTTATTGAGGCACATGTGCGATTTCTGCAGGAATCTTTATTATTCTCATTATTTACAGTATTCCTAAATGCTGTGACTGAACCGTGGGACTGGGTTCCATTACTCCTATTGCTTCACACACAACCAAACACACACACTGTTCCATTAGCTGCTTCTCTTTCACATGCTCTTGCTTTACCTAATCAAGCCCAGCTATCTGCACCTGAACCATGCAATCTGTGCCTTTGCATCAATTCTTCCACAGTCTAGCCACCTGTGAACACAGACGATGGTTTTAGTGAAGCAACCTTTACATGCCCTTGTTAGATGTAACTGATTAATTCCCAGGTTTCACTTGAGATGCTTTGCTTCCTATACTCTTTAAAAAAAAAACTTTTAGTTAGAACCTTAAGGACTTCTTCAGTTACATTTTAATGCTTAGCTCTTCGTGATATGTTTATAACTACGAAGAAACATATCAGTTTGATGTAGTTATGTCTTGTTTCACATATTACCCTTCACAATGTTTGTGAAAATGTCCTTTTCTGGGTGAGTGGCCTTCAGGTATATAATTTACATAAATATCTGCATTTGGCCACAACAGAGAATCTGCTACAGAAGCTGAAATGGAAACCAAAGTGCATATTTTCACCCTGGCAAAGTTTGTAATTTTTGATCATATTGAGATGCCCAAAGACCCCACCTCCACCATAATGTCACACATGTTCAGTGGGTTCAATAATCTAAGAAGCCCACCTCCTAAGAACCTGAGCATTAGCAGATCAACCAGACCTTCACTTGACAAATATAGTGTTGTACTTTTGTGGTAAATTTATTCTTTTAGTCAATGACTTCTCCTGTATGATCATTAGCCCCATTCCTTTCTTGGCTCCAGAGGCCAAAGCAACTGTCAGTACAGGTTAAAATAAATCTATAGGTGAAACCTACAGCTTTTAAAGCTACCCAGCTGTTCTGAATGCAGTGCCGTTCCCCATGTCAAACTGAAACCTAAGCTACTGAGCTCACTCTTCCGTAATCTGCTGCTCAAACCTCCAGTCAAGAAGAGAAAAAAGCAATGAAGGATGACAAAGCTGATAGATTCAGACTGTATGATAGGCAGAATGAAAAAGGGAAGGACGTTCCGCAGAGACAATCCTTACTTCTTATACTATGCATTGCTCACTCAAGCAAGACTGTTTGGAGGGCACTGTTTGGAGATCATATACTGAATATCATCAAATTTGGTGAAGTTCTGATTAAAAAAGAAAAAAGGTTATTAAAGAATAAATACAGTAAATGATCAAGGTTAAATAAGCCATTTGTAAGACCACCAGGAGTACCAGTTGGCAGTGTGAAAATTCTGGTGGGGAGCAAGATTTTGTGTTGACTTGCTTTTAAAAATTCATATCTCCTTTCATGTGTTGCTGGAGGGATGTTCTACACCACTATAGACCTGGCTCACGGCTATTGGCAGGGGGTTGTGAAGAAGTTGTCATGACCCAAGACAGCCTTTGCATCTCTATCTAGTTTGTTCTAGTTCCATGTGCTACTCTTTGGGATGAACAATGCCCCCACAAGTTCCTACATGATGTGAAGCAAATATGACCATTTTTTTGCTTCCATTGTTTCAAACAAGAGATTTGGTATTTGAGACTGTGTACCATTAAGCTGAGATGACTGACGGCAATTACTGTTTTCATATGTACTGACACTTATACAACAGATCTTGAGCAGGTACAACTAGTCACTCCATTGTTCAGTGACTATATATATAAAACATTTATCATTATGCCAAAAAAATAAAAATACAAAGAGGAAGACAACCTTGCTAAGTACTATAATCACTATAGCATTTTCTCAGCTGTATCTCTATGTTCCTACTGCAATTCAGGACTCAGGTCATGAAAATTCTTCTTCTGTCTTCTTTTATGATCTTTTTTCTGGCCAAATAGTTTTGTTCTGGTTGCAACTTCCAAACCCAGAGATGTGTACTGAACTTGTGTCATCAAAGAGCTTGGAAATACATTTACATTGATGACATTTGGCAGACACCCTTATCCAGAGCAACTTACATTTATCTCATTTACACAATTGAGTAGTTGAGGGTTAAGGGCCTTGCTCAAGGGGCCATCAGTGGCAGCTTGGTGGTGCTAGGATTTGAACTAATGGCATTCCAATCAGTAGCCCAACATCTTAACCACTTAGCTAGCTTTGGTTCATGTGTGATGTTCTTCACTGCGTACTTCTTAAAGTGGGTTAAATTACAAAGCTGTGAGGAAATCCATTGGCCATGCTATATCTAGTAAGCTGTTAGTGAAGATTTTACATGGTTTGGAGGATCACACCCGTAAGGTCACCATTTGTTAGTGATGTTTTTGAACAAGTGGTCTCTGCCCTTTGATCTAAGCACTAAGCAAGGCTTATAAAAGTGTGCCATACAAAGATAAACACCCAAAAGACTGTGAATAACACTCTTAATCCATGATTATGTCAGAGACAGACATACTATTTGAGACAAGTACCATTTATGAAAATACCTCATGATGAATGCCACTTAGCCTGATCACACGTCTATTTATGATAATAATGATGAGCCTGTTAAACCCCACCCTGTGAATCTGAGAGTTTTACTCCAGGAAGCACATTATCAAGTGGGAAAGCAAGCAGAGTTAACTGTCAGTCAGAACAACTCAAGGTACTTTTATAATCAGGTAGAGTGTAATGTTTCCTACCAAACTGATGACCTAATTAGAAATACATAATTAATATGGCAAAGATTGTCTATATAAATGAAACTCTACATTATCTCACAGAAATGTTCAGATGTGAGCCACTAGCTAACAATATTGAGGACCGCACAGAAAAATCCAACTAGGTATAATCAGATATCAACTGGGAAAAACACGGACTGAGCTTGTAAGTGCTGATGGATGTAAACAGTCTACCAGCTTTACCTTGACATGGCCAAGCCGGTCAACCTTCTCTTATCACTTCAGCCTGTGTTTTGGCAGCTGGTAACATCAGTGACACTAATACAAACAGCAGTGACTTCTGACTCTGTCAAATGCTTCATCAATCTGACGAATTCTTGCAAGGACTTAAAGCCATCACTGTAAGGCCAGGTAGTGGGCCTAGGTTTATTAGATTCTGTCTGGTCAAGAATTACTTGTCCCAGCTCACGCCATTTCTATTTTAGAGTTTCTCTCAAGCATTCCCTGCAGAGTCCTGACAGCTTTTCAACCACATACGGTGGTCTGATTCTGATGAGTCTGTTCCTAAGTTGTGCACAGCTGGAGTGAGAGTAAGTCTTTTGTACTTACTGTACAGGAAGTATATGTAGTAGTCAAGTTGCTATGCCTTTAGGAGACTCCTGTTTAATTAGCATATACAAGGGTTACACATGACACCAGTCTCTTTATGATGCATGCCACAAGATATGGCTTTAGTTGTATTTCTCTATTAACTCTCCAGAGGTAATGTTACTACAACTCTATCTCACTACATAAATATATGAATATAACATAACTAGGTGTTGGACCTGGCTTCGTATGAATCTGCCTACATTGTTGGCTAGGCATTCTTTACTCAACATAGCACCCAAAAGCACCATACTGTATATTGCTGGGTAAAAGCATTTCAAATGTGTGTCAACAAGTTTGTGTCAGTGCCAGTGTAAGCTTCTCTGCTATCCTTCATACAACCCCCCCAAACCTGTTCTCGATCTGTAGGCTGCCATCACCATGACAACACTCAGCCTCAGAAAAACGACTCACCATGCAAGAAATAACTCCAAACGAGGGGTAGGCACAACATAGACAGAGTGAGAGAAAGTAAGATAGAAAAATGCATACTGAGTGTGTGACATGCCTAATACATGTACAGTAAGCTGCAGCAATACAGCCCCATTACTCAAACCACGTAGATGGAGCACACAGAAGGAAGCAATTAGACTTAAGAGCTGTAATGCACTGAGGAGTGTGTTAAAATGCAGTACCACACATCTACACTGGGTAACAGGGTCTAGGGCTACTGAGGTAGGGTACTGTAAGTCAAAGTATAAACACATGCCTGCACTCAGCACTAGACAAAGACACTCGAGAATCATCAGTGAGTGTTGACTGCAGTGTGTGTGTGTGTATGTGCATATGAGTTATGGTTGATATGCATGTATCATGATTTGAGAGAGACACTGAGAGAGAGAGAGAGAGAGAGAGAGAGAGAGAGAGAGAGAGAGAGAGACGTAGAGAGAGAGAGAGAGACTCAGTGGCATATGAAATGTGTTACCATGGTGCCCACAACCACAGTGATTTCCTAGCAATCTGCTGCGTTGCCATGGGAACTATAATCTCACCAGAAAGAGAGAGAAAAAGAAAGAGAGAGAGAGAAAAGAGAGAGAGAGAGAGAGCATCTTTCTTGCCCAGACTGTTGCCCCCACAACCCTCCATCTGTCCCTCACTCCCTTCATTTCTCTGTTTCTGTGTTTCTCTTCATCCATCGTTCTCACACTTGTAATATTGACATGGAACAAGAGTACCCTAATAAATCTGTCTCTCTATAAATACAGGCAGATCAATACATGAACATGAGTGCTCGAAGGAATAAGCCTTTGATGCTGCTTTGGACTGATGTCTCATTTAGCGTCTTTAGTGTGTTTAGACTTTGGTGTAAACTTAATCATAAAATTCCAGTGTTACATTTTTATATGAATGCAAATCTTATAGATGTTCACTACTTGTATTTAAACACATGTTTAAACTAAACTAAACTTTAATAGACTGTCTTTAAAATTCTTCTCTTAAAAATCAACAAGAAGTGACACCTATTTTTATTCTTTCAGCTAAGCTAATATGTACTAAAGACATTTATACCTAATACCAAAACGAGGCGTTTCAGCTGAGACGGCATCACTAAAAATCCTAAGTCTTGAAGAGAATTAGGATGACGCTGTCATGAGGTCATGTTTTTGACATCAGTGTAGTGGGACAACTAATCAGGATTTAGGTACTTTTCTTCTCTAATGAGATGTAAGACATATCAACTTGAGCACAAAGTGTGTGTATGAGAGTGTATGTGTAGGCTTCCTTATGCCTGCCCGGGGAGACAGATTGATGATCCAACAGCATCCTCTGACATGCTCTAAACTACTTTCTTTAAAGATACGTACATGAACAAACTCAGAAAAACACTTCTGTGTTTGGAGTGGGTGGCTAAGATTCTTTAAGCAATGGCTCGGGGCATGATAAAGTGGAGACATGTAAAGACACATGTAAAGGATAAGCAGAGATATACAGAGCACAATGTGATATACAGATGTACAGAGCAGAAGTTTGCATCCCCCATGGTACCATAGTATTGCACTAATATATATATATATATATATATATATATATATATATATATATATATATATATATATATATATACACACACACACAACACACACACACACACACACACACACACACACATATGCTGTCTCAAAATTAAAGGCAAAAGATAACATCCCATTTTAATGTCACAAAGGGAAATACAAACTGGTAATACTTTTTTTGTTTTTATTACTATTAATATTTTAACATACTCTAATTGACTATCTTCATTACTTGTGGTAAAGTAACATCTGTGTGGCATCCTCTTGTAATAAATTAAAATGTTATCTTTTTTTGATTTAGTCCTGAGAGTATGCAATCTTTTGCACTTAGCTGTGCATGAACATACACACAAAGAAGCTGCATAGATTAGTTGCAAGAGCAAAACAAATACATAACAAAGCACACACTGGGACATACAGACAAACACACTCACACATAAATGAGGAACACATAAACCCTATTCAATCCTGCCATCCCTCCTTCCCTCTGTGTCATGTTTACGTCTGACACTGATTTGCCTTCTTCTCCTTGAACAACACTACATGACAGAATGTTCCAGAAACATAATGAAATTATGAAATGGCACTGTTGTCCCTATTTTTCCTGGAAACAAAGCTTTTAAAATATGCAGAGAGTCAGTGAGTTGAATGATTTTCATTTGTGACACCTTATTATGCCGTTATCAAGCCATAATCATATATACGAAGCTACAGTACAAAAGAAAGAGTAAAAATAATTACAATGATATCTAAAGTATTGTTAACTCTTTTCCAAACAAAGATGAATAGGTGTTAACAATACGTTATATATCGTTGTAATTATTTTTACTATTTCTTTTGTACTGTAGCTTCTGCTTTTCTATATGCATAAATCCCCAGAAGAAAACGCCCATTGATTTCCGTAACTGTAACCAAACCTTAACATAATTAAACTGCTCCTGAAAGTCATTTGAAATCATTACAAATGCGCATGATGCTACTATGAATGTCTTACAAATGTTACTAAACATGAGAATGCTATTTGGAAATACCCCATGTCCTAATGTCATCTCAAATAGCTAGCTGGCTAGTTAACTGCTAACAAACTATCTTGCATTTCAGTAAGCTAGCAAACTAGGTGGTACTGAGTGAGATTTTGGTGGAGTTTAAATTCTCAATGGTGTATATGATTGTAGCAAAACAATGATTTTGTTCATCACTAACATTAGCTAAATTACCTAGCTAACTAGCTGCCTGGTAGTAAACTAGCTGCATTTACCACACGTAGACAGTGAGATTTCAATGTCTGAGTTTTGATTTAATTATCATATTCTTAGAGATGTACATAGTAGTATTATATCCCAATAAAAATACAATTACAGCCAATGTTTTGTTCATCCCTAATGTAGCTTACTGAAATGTAGAGTTTGCTAGCAGTTAACTAGCTATCATATAAAGTAGCTAGCTATGATATAAACTATTATATAAATCTTTGAGAATTTTTATATTTATACTGCAATGTCTCATAAATAAAGTCTCAGTGATTTATATTATAGTAGCCAAATATATCAAAATATACTACCGTGATTTTATTCATCACTAAGCAGTAGCATTAAATTAGTATTAGGATTCACTACAGGTACTACTTAGAGGGATTTCAGTGTCTGAGACTTGATTTTAAAATAATATAAGAACCCATATTTTCTTTAGCCATAAAATGAATTAAGTTAGCTAGGGAACACATCAAAGGGGTTTTCTGTTCCCCAGCACTGCCATATGATAGGCCTAGACTTGAGGGAACTAAACAAATGGTTGGCATCATGAAATCACAAAAAGTCATAGCTTCTTCAGGTGAAAACTTTTTTTTAGTTCTGTGCTCAACTGTTCAAAAGGAGTTAAATCCCATTTTTGAATTTAACTGTACTTTCTCTGGAATTACTGCCGTAAGTAGAATGAACAGTTGCACTCATCATTCTTATTTTCCGTGATTGTAAACTGAAAGGATGTCAGATCGGCCAAAATCAGGTGCAGTTAGGCACTTTATTTGCTTTAGAGAGTAAATTTGTTTGCACAGTTTACACAAATGAACTATTCATATGCATATTTAAAAAAAATCATATTTGAAAATTGAACACAGCCTCAATATGTTTGTGTTTAACTGTCAATGTACATCCCAAATTGTTTTATTCCTCTTAAACTACAGCAATTTCCCCTAAATTTTATATCAGTCTTGTCCTATAATGCCAGATGAGGCATCCCATGACAAGGGATCTGAGACCATTCCTCCATACAGAATCTCTCCAGATCCTTCAAATTTCGAGGTCCATGCTGGTGGACTCTCCTCTTCAGTTCACCCCACAGGTTCTCTATGGGTTTCAAGTCAGGGGACGAGGATGGCCATGACAGGACCTTGATTTTGTGGTCACTAAACCATTTTTGTGTTGATTTTGTTGTATATTTTGGATCATTGTTCTGGTGGAAGATCCAACCATGGCCCATTTTAAGCTTTCTGGCAGAGGCAGATATATGTTGATATTTGATAGAGTCCATGATGCCATGTATCTTAACAAAATGTCCAGGTCCTCTTTGATTCATAACATTTCCAGTTGACTGGAACTTCTTAATTAGTACCCTCATGGTGGAAATTGGCAATTTCACTGTTGTGCTGTTTTCTTATAGCCACTTCCCATTTTGTAAAGCTTAACAACCTTTTGCCGCACATCACAGCTATATTCCTTGGTCTAACCCAATGTTATGAATGACTAAGGGATTTTGGCCTATGTTACCTCATATTTATACCCCTGAGAAACAGGAAGTCAGGGTTGAACAATTTCCTGTTCCTAGTCACCCAGGTGTGCTAAAAAAAATCAATGGTATTATACTTATAGTATTTGATATCCATGAGAGCAGAGTATTTCTGTGAATTTTTTTATTTTTGTCTTTATTAAAACAATAAAGACAAATTTTCACAGCCTTCTTTGCTTATATTTACCAAGGGTGCCAGTATTATTGGAGGGCACTGTATATAGAATATAATATAGAATTATAGAATTCTGATTACTCAACCATCTAACCTGTCTCTGCCATTCCAACAAAGATTTAACTCATGTGACTGATCCAGCCATAAATCACTGTGACAGTTTTATTTGGCAATCAATTAATACTTCCATATATATTGCAATATAAACAAAAGAACTAACTAATGATTTCCCATGAAATGCTTCTTGATGTTGTTTTCTAAATGCTTAAAGCTTTCTAAGAGCTTACGTAAACACTAAAAGCCTGTAATTACGGTGTCTAAAGTAATACTGGAGTTCATTTCCATACTGTTGTTTACACAGATGTATCCCCAATGCCAAATTTAGGATGGAATATTTTTGAGGATTTATTTTGGATGGTGAGGAGAGTGGAGGGTGAGGATGAATAGTGCTTTTGGGTTGGGGTGTGTTTAAGCGAACAGCTCCTACACACAGCTTGTCTCCGTACCGGTGTCTGCCACGAAAAACTGCTCCTGCAAGACATGGCTGTTTTAATGAGTTGAGAGAGAGAGAGAGAGAGAGAGAGAGAGAGAGAGAGAGAGAGAACATGAGAGCTAGTGAAAAGTGAAAGATGGAAGATCAAGAGTTGCAACCAAAAAGAGAAGCATGGAGAGAGAATAAGGTGAGGAAATATACTAATGGGAAAGAAATTTCTAGCATGAAAACATATTATATATCTGTGATGAAAGTTTTTACTGTATTTTAAGCCAAATGACCAGCAAGTCAGATTATCTAATCAGGCAAAAAGCTTCAATAATTAATATATATGAATAAATAGACTATGCTTAAAAGGAGTACTTCAGTGTTTTTCAATCTAATCACTATTGATCATATATAAAGCAAACAGTATGTGCAGCCATTATGACAAGAAGTTCCTAATACTAAGGAAAGACCAGAAAACCTGTTTTCTAAAAATGGATTTATAATTTATAAGGGCAGGTGTTACATTCCGTCAATAAACATTTTTAAAAATATGTGACTAGAAAATTTGACAACCAGTGCACTCAAACAATAAAGATACAGACATAAGATAAAGTCTTAACCAAAACAGTCTTTATTTAATTGAAGCAAATACAGTAAAAATTATGATTTCCAAATGTTTTGTAGGATTGATGTGTTATCATGTAAAAAATTACTACCCAGGTAATGCATAACCAAACACTCTTGATTGGATAATTCAAGAGATCGCTACACATAAATGTTTTTTGACACAATTGAACACCTGCCCATAAGTGAGCTCAGAGAAATGTGTCGAAATTTTCATCTCTGATAGCTGGTTGTTTTTTTTAACACTTCCAGCTAGATACAAATTAGCACTGTTTTTTTTTTGTGATTGTTGAAGCCAAAAATGCTTGATTTTACTGTGACGTTTAAAAAATTTTTTGATGCAACTTGCATCACAGATTTTGTGCTTTTTTTTTGCAGAAAACTTCATGAATTGGTGAAATTGCAATTGCACGAAATTGTTTTGCATGGTCTTTTGCAGTGATACTTGTTGGTAAATGAGACTGTTTAGCTGAACTCACGTTCAGCGCACGTGAATCGAAGAGGGCTTTGGCTGAAAGCGTGTTGTGATGATGTCACATGACGTGTCTTGGCCCAAATCTGCAGAAAACCTGTGGTCATTTTCAAAAATTGCAAGCTCCTCTGAAAATTGCGGAGTTTATTTGATTCTGTGGTCATTTCTATGATCACAAAATCACAAAATCTTGGAGGGAGGGGTAACTTTCAACATGTATTACGTACAGATGCAGTCAGTACATACAGATTAGATTGAAAAGCGCTGAAATATTCCTTTAGTCCGTTTTCAAATGTCATGTGAAAGAGGATAGAAAGTTATTGGCATATTAGTATGAGACATGCCTGCATTTCCAGACACTGTGGAATACCTTGTTCTGGAATACCAAATGTTCTGATCTTTCACTCCAGGATCACAGAAGCAGAGATGGTGAGACCCTCTGCCTGGAAAAAGTCTAGCAACTTCATCAAGCTCTTCAGCAGGAATGAGTGAAAATCACACAGCTGCACATTGATGTGACAAACAATTCCAACAGCACTGGCTGTAAAAAGCTGAACTAAACAGTGCTGAAGAACTACAAGGCAAACCCAAACAGTTCCCACTAGTTTCCTATTTTCATTGTACTGCTTTGTTTCCTGCTATTGTTTCTACCTGGTTATTGTGGGTATTTATACAATTAATATTGTGCTCTTCTTAGATTACAGAAAAAAAAAAGAGACTGAGCTTAAACAAAGCAAGGAATAGGTATGGCATGAATGTTTTGTATACTGTACACCTAGGAAGAGAGTGAGAAAGAGGTCAAGATCTAAAAAGACAGGGATAGAAACATGGAAGTGGAATGAGTGAATAATGGATAGAGAGAAAGATCTGAGTAGAGAAAAGGTCTGATATAAAAAAAAAAGTGAGAGAAGCAGTCCCTCACTGCTGTTCTGTTCTGTCTCTCTAATCCAGCTTCGTCCCGAGTGCTCTACTACTGACACCATGGCAGAGCAAATGGCCCTGCTAAAAGTGAGAACTACAAAGCCTAAATGCTAATTAATAATTAGCAATCAATGCCCCCTCTGTGCTCTGTGTCAAGTATCAAAACAACGGAGAGGGAATGCTGCTTGACTGAAAGGTGGTTTTTCATGTGGCAATTAAAATGTGGGTGTTTGTAAAATTACAAAAGCCAAGATAATAAGCAGACACGTCGCACGCTGTCAAAATGTCAAAAAGTTGATGAGAAAAAAACACCCAACCCAACCCCCTTCCCCCATCCCCCAACCCCACCCTTCATCTATCCTGTCAGTGGTTTTTAACTGCCAGACGTCTTCAAAATAGATCAAAGCAAATCCCTTCCCAAACCTGACAGTAAAGTATCATAGTGATCAGGATAACATCATTACTACTGACTGATTTATGATTCCATAAAAAGCAATGTGTAAGTATTAGCTGTATTATAAAACAAGCATAAGCTGGCACTAGGTATGAGTAATAATAATATTAGTGTTATTGTTTGTTAGTTGTAACATCATACAATCATGTTCATTAGTCTGAGATTTGATGTATCTCAGAGTGGTAGAGCTGTCGAATTCTCAATTCCACAGATTTTCCGCAAACTTGGGCCAAGACGCATCATGCAACATCATCACAACGCAAATTCAACCAAAGCCCTCTTTGATACAAAACAATTTCGTGCAATTGCAATTCTGCCAATTCAAGTAGTTTTCCGCAAAAAACTCAAGCATTTTTGGCTGCAACAATATCGTGTTAAATGCGTAAAGCAGCTAAAAAATTGTTTCCCTTTCCATAAATGTGTTAAGAATCTGATATGAAAATGGAGTCTGTGCAAATCTCTATAAGAAATCTTGTTCATTTTATTACAACAGCTGACTGTAAAAGCCCCTGTGAATCTTTGTTCATGCATCATTATACTGTAGGACAAACTGCAGGAGTTATGGATTTTTTCCCCCCTCATGTACTCATTTTTTAAATACTAGGTCAGCTCTAGGCCGCAGTGTGGATAAATAAAGACACTGA
This sequence comes from Ictalurus punctatus, assembly GCF_001660625.3. Classification (NCBI taxonomy): domain Eukaryota; kingdom Metazoa; phylum Chordata; class Actinopteri; order Siluriformes; family Ictaluridae; genus Ictalurus; species Ictalurus punctatus. The sequence continues at coordinate 13,577,389 of NC_030441.2, read as the reverse complement.
CTCTCATCATAATGGACACTAATCACTGGATAAATCACCAAGTGCGCAGAAAGCCATTGTTAGAAGAGTTGTCAGATGTCAGATATGAGTGGGAGATTAACTAATTCAGATTCACAGGTCAGATATATTCAAATGCGTGACTCCTCCTGCCATGCAATTTCAAAATGAGCAATAGGCGACCTGCAGTAGTCATTTGAACCCCCAAAGTGCTGTGCATGATACAGAATAATAGACCATGGAACAGTAATAAAAGGAATAGCGGCTCCCGTCGAATCCCCGAATGAAATAAAATGCTTCTTTTGTGTGAATGCTGTCACTCCATTATAGCAACGATTTCTTCTAGCACTCTGGGTATCTTAAAGTTCGTCTCGCCTAGGTCTTTTTGATTTAGCTCATTTTCTTCTTGCGCACTCTCCTCACAATGTTCCCCGCCTCAGCATTAACACGACGGCTTGGTGCTGCAACTCCGCATTCGATTCGGCCAATTCAGTAAATCACAGTCCTGCTGGCTGAAATGTGTTATACTTTTATACTCTTTCTTATATGACACCCATTTTAACTGGCAGGGTCCTCAAATCACCTCAGTCAGTGACTAAATACGGCGTCTTCCCACTGAAGAAAATAAAAATCATACTGAATGGCATCCAATGGACCTTGTGGTTGTAGTTCTAGTTCATTTTCCACATGAAAGACTACAATGAAATGGGTTACATCATCAATTCAATGTGTAACAACGCTATTAAAGTTAACATGGATGGAGGGCCTGGATTAAAATTGTTCCCTTGTCTGATTGTTGGCCTGGTTAATCAGCTGTCAAAGAGAGATTACTGACAATAATTGAAACCAAATTATTTACAAAAAAGCCTCAGTGAAGATGGGTTTTCCCGTTTTGTCAGCGATAACGACATGACGAAAAAGGCAGACTGTGACAAATTAAAACGATTTTAATTTCAACCCGTTGTTGACAAAAACAAAAAAACAAAAATCAAATAGCGCATTGTTGCTTCTGAGCAGAATTACAGCACCAATGAAACAATTATTTTGTGTGTGTGTGTGTTTGGGCTTTTTTTGGGTTATTATTCATTTTAGTTAATATTTGTGTGTTTAGTTATGCTTCTAGCTCATCCCTTCAGGATCAACCCAGGAACCCTGGAGCTGTGAGGTGCCAACACTACCTGCTGTCCCACCCTTTATCTTTAGCAAATGCCAAAAACTATGCAACTGGAAACTGTAGGATGCAACAATTTCCATTATTTTGTGCAGTTGAACAAGTCCTTAGGTGGGAACATACGTGCAAACTGACCGACAGTTTAAACAACATAATTTTCCAGGTCACCAGTAAACAGGAAATGGATTTCAGGTGCCATAAAATTTTACAGTAAATTAGCTTTCCCTGATAGTGCACTTAGTAAATCACAGCCTTAGCATCTCTAAGTATCTCTCTCCTTCTGTCTTTCTTTCCTTGAATTGACTAAGATAAATTAAGCTCACCTAAGTGCTTCCAAGAATTGTGTGTGCATGTGTGTGTGTGTGTGTGTGTGTGTGTGTGTGTGTGTGTGTGTGTGTGTGTGTGTGTGTGAATGTAGGAACACTATGTCCATTCTGTAATCATAATACTGAGTATTAGTCCTAGCTAAAAACCCACAAAGGGCAAGAGGAAAAAAGGAAAAGCAGATCCATATGACTTCCTTATTAAATCCACATAATAAAATGTGTGTGTGTGTGTGTGTGTGTGTGTGTGTGTGTGTGTGTGTGTGTGTGTGTGTGTGTTGGTATATATGAGGGCGACTCACCTCAGAACTTCATTGGGGTTCCCCCCCTTCGGGCCTTTCTTTTCAGGGGCACCGTGGCAACCTGACTTCAACAGTGTGTGGGGACCTCTGTCCAGCATCATGGTGGAGGTTGCCATGGCAATGATTGCCACGGCATCACGCACACGCGCCTCCAGTCCATAGTCCCACTCATCATAGGACACCGAGATCAGACCTGAGAGAGATTTTTTTTTAAAAGGATGGAGAGAACAGACCGAACGATTTAGTCTCCTTTCCTTCCTCATTATTCAACGTTTAACCTTTTTATAGTATTATAGCACTTGTTAGCTCTAATCCTTATTATCTTGTAATGTAACAAAATTGATCAACACTATTTATTTAGACCTGTAGGAAAGACGTTGGGCACGATGTCGGCGTCCCCTGCTACCAGCGATGGTACGATCCAGGTGTAACCATATCCAGTCAGGCCGACCGAATGCGCCACCTCAAAAATGGTGGTGGCCTCTTCTTTAGTGCAGTAGAGCAGTATGACGGGGCTCTGGAGCTTCTTCATCTGGTTCTGAATCTTAGAGTCGCCATCGTCAACTGACATATCGAGCAGCAACACCTCCTCCAGTTCCCAGCCCACAAAGCTATTATCTACGGTACTCCGGATCTGTGGGTGAAAAACATGGCAGAATGTCTTCATCAACATCGTCAAGGCAAAATAATTAGACTTGAGAATGTGTACCATTGATGCATCATTCGTTTATGAAAGACATAAAGCTGAGTTACTGAATTAACCGGATTGAGTGGGATTAATGTTTGATTGGCATCATTCACAAAACGTTTGCTTGAATGATGGAACTGTTTATGAGTAGGACCACATCAAGACACGATGATCAGTGAGAGTAAAACCACAGCAGAGCATTTCTTCTGTTTAAAAGGATCACAACTTCTGTATTCTTCAATGAGACTGTTCAAATGGGCAACATTCTTTTTATTTGGTCTTAACACAGCAGTCTTGGGACAAGCTCTGTACTATTACATTATAACAGTGATTAATTTCTAAAAGTGGGGTCCAGGAACCTTCAGGGGCTGGTGATAAACTGCAAGTTCATTCATTTATTTATTTTGGTGTTTGTTTGTTTTATTTAATTTTATTTAGTTCTTTGTTTGTTTTGTTTGTTTTATTTCACATATTTGTTTGTTTGTTACTTTGTTTGTGTGTGTGTGTGTGTGTGTGTATATATATATATATATATATATATATATATATATATATATATATATATATATATATATATATATATATATATTTTATTTGACTATTTATTTGTTTGAATGTTTGGATGTTTTTTGTTTATTAAGTATTAAGATGTTAATACTATAGAGATCACTATCAATTATTACTGTCAAATTTTATGGTTATTATGGTATTACGTCACTCTGTTTATTTCTTTTATTTCTTATTATTCTGTTTTATTTATGTTATTTTCTTTTCTTTTTAATGGATACATTATTTATGACATGACATGACACTATTAACTACTGCTATTATTTATCTTATGGTAATTATAGTTATACATAGTTTTAATTTAGTGGTTATTTGAAAATACACTGATGTTTTTCTTAAAGTCATTGTTTTAAAATCTAATGATCAGATACATAAAAAACAATCAATGATGTCAACTTGAATTTAAATTAATTTAATTTTAATTAAAGTAGGAAATGTGTTGTTTATATGATACACATTGTTGCAAATATTTTAACATAAAATAACTGGTTTGAGTTCTGTGGTAGGAAAGTTCAGGAATATAAGTAAAGGGATCTATTAAAGGAATGTGATGGTACACATTTGCCTAGAGCAAATCTGTTTAAACTTAAATTTCTCTGAATTTTTTTTTACTAGTTCTGAAAGTTTTGAAATCTTGTGTGCTAAAGAAGATTGTTAGAGGATTTGCAATAACAATGCACTAGCTGTTACCTAAATGCTTCTGTAATGAGATTCACTTTCAGGAAGGCAGCTAGCTACAGCTTGCTTGACAGGAAAATGTAAAGCATACAATTAGTTTAACTTAATTTGCTGGCGTTCAAAAGTAGGACATGATCACAGAGCAGGACGTGGCTGTACTTATCTGCTGGTAGTTAGCTAATGATCATTTCACTACTACACCAATACACGAAATAGAGCAAATTCAGATATTCTCACGCTTGATATGAACACCTGGTGAGAAATGACCTTTTAAGTATTACTCTGAGCCATGATTATCAGTCGGAGGTTCATTCAATGCATTAAATTTTGATATGAAATGACTGCCTTTCATTTCCACATGCTACCACTATGAATCCACAGTGTATGCAATTTTCAATAAGTGGTAATAATCAAACTGTCAAACTACTTTCTCCATTTTATAGTGTGCAGTGTCACACTCTGTGTCCTATCAAAATATAACAAATATTTATTTCCCAACTGAGAGATAAAAATGAGAGATAAAACAGTTTTCTGTCACAGAGACGTGTCACATGTGTCAAATGTGATTTCAAAGCTTCTTTCAGCCAAATAGGCTATAATCAGTCATGCATTACTACTCTTAGCCATCAAAACATAAATTTGTTACAGAGTTAATTTAGTCAGTTGCTTTAGTACATGTTTGTTTTTGTTTGTTTCTTTAATTTTGTACTGGAGTTACAACGCCAATTTTAGCCAAGTAAAGCTAAGTAAAGGAAGCTTAGTTTTTAGCATTGTGCCTAAAAAATATTGTACAATACTGTATTATATTAACTATATTCACTTTTAACAAAATATTTTACCTTCATACTTTAGTAATCTAAAAGCTATACCTTGCTGAGAGAGAAAATGATTGTCATTTCCACATGGCTGCTACTTCTTTTTTTTCTTCTTTTCTCTATGTTGTCCTTTTGTCAAGTTTTATACAGTCCCCTCCAAAACTATTGGAATGGCAAGGCCAATTCTTTTGTTTGTGCTATACACCAAAGACATTTGGGTTTGAAATCAAAAGACGGATATGAGATGAGAGTTTAGGACTCCAGCTTTTATTTCCCAATGTTTACAGCTAGATGTGTAAAACAACATAAAACATAGAACCTTTTGTATCAGACCACCCAATGTTTAGGTGAGCAAAGTATAGGAACAGATTTTACTGCTTCTTCTTTCAGTTGTTCTATGTTTCATTTCTCCTTTCAGTGTCCTCTTCAGGAGGTGAAATACATGGTCAACTGGGTTAAGGTCTGGTGATTGACTCCAATTTTCCCCCTGATGATGCCAGTTGAGTTGGCAGTGTGTCTTGCTGCATGATGAAGTTCCTCCTGGTTAATTTGGAGGCATTTCTCTGTAAACTGGCAGACTGTAAATTGTTCCTGTAAACTTCTAAATTCATTCTGCTGCTACCATCATGAGTCACATGATCAAAACAGATTACTGAGCCTGTTCCAGAAGCAGTCATGCAAGCCTGAGCCATGACACTACCTCCACCATGTTTCACAGATGAGCTTGTATGTTTTGGATCATGAGCAGATCTTTCTCCACACTTTGGTCTTTCCATCACTTAAGGTTAATCTTGCTATGGCTCATCTCTTTTATTTCTTTGTGAATTCCTTCAAACAGCGGATTGTGATACCTTCACCCCTGCCCTTTGGAGGTTGTTAGTGATGTCACTTACTGTTGTTTTTAAGTTTTTCTTCACAGCTTTCACAGTGTTTTTGTCATCAGCTGTTCTGTCACCAGTGGTTTCTTTCTTTTTCAGGACATTCCAAGTAGTTGTATTGGTTACGCCCAATGTCTCATTTTTGCCTGATGGAAAATAAATGCCTGATTTATTTTCCCTCTTTTTCAGCTTCATTATAGCTTGCTTTTCTCCAATAAACAGCTCTCTGATCTTCATGTTGCCTTTTCCTTTTTAACAGCAAATGCAGTCTTCACAAGTGAAACTAAAGACTAAAATCAAGATTAGATGTATTTATTGTTTAAACAATCAATCTAACAGGACACCCCTGGTTAAACAAGAAACACCTGTCAGTCACATTTTCCAATATTTTTGTTCGCCTACAAATTTGGTGGTCTCATACAAAATTTGGTATGTTCTATGTCTTCTAACACATCTACATATAAACACCAGGAAACAAAAGCTGAAGTTCTAAACTCTCTTCTCATATTCATCCTTTGATCTTAAACCCAAATGTCTTCAGTCTACAAGCAAAAACAAAATGAATTGGCCTTGCTGTTCCAGTAGTTTTGGAGGAGACTGTAAATAACAGTTCCTCAAGTCTGTTTGAGTTTGTATGGTAAACTGGAGACTATAAACTTTTCCTATTGTTAGTTATGTTAGTCTCAAGGGCTCCTTTCAGATACCAAACCTGTTTTTCAGCTTACATTTGCTATCAAATATGAACATAATTATATGTATGTTGTATTTTGAGCCATACTACTCTTTTGTAATGGGGAAGAATTAAACATTTCAGGCCATCTTTCTCACCCTGTTGACGAAGTCCTGGTACCCAGGGTAGTAGGTAGTAACGATGGAGAAGATGTACCAGTCGTACTCCTCCATGATGTTGAGCATGACTGAGGCCTGCTGCTCTATAGACGGGCCGAACTGGAAGAACATGGAGTTGTCATCCTGCCGAGCAGAAAAGAGATCCGATGTGAATACGAATGCATGAATATGAAATGAGCCGTTCAGCAGGTGACTGCATCCGAGAGGCCTCTTATTCATTATGCACTAATTGGTAATCAATGTTGGAACAACATCACGATCAGAAAGCCATAAAACTGTGAGATTCCATATCGTTACAACACATGAGCCGATATAATACCACATGTCAAATGTAATTCCTCGCTTGATTGTGCATTGATTGTTTTTCTACACACTTTTTCAGATCCAAAAGAAATATTTAGCTTTTGTTCCAACAAATCTAAATGCCGTGAGCATGAGCCCAAAAGGTCCTGTGCATGTAACATGTTGTAAATAGACTCGTATACACAAAAGTGTGTGTGTGTGTGTGTGTGTGTGTGTGTGTGTGTGTGTGTGTGTGTGTGTGTGTGTGTGCTCCCAGCTGCATCCAAGTCAACAATTTACAAAGCCTTGTTTGTGTATTTATGCACCATCGGTTTTGAATTTTGGCCAGTGAACAATGTTCATGAGTAAAAAGTGGACAATTTAGCGTGTGTGTGCGTGTGTGTGTGTGTGTGTGCCGAATGTGTTTGTGATCATGACGCATGCTGAACTAACTCACTCTTTCTCTTTCTCTTTTTCTCTCTCTCTCTCTCTCTCTCTCTCTCTCGCTCTCGCTCTCCCTTGCTCTCTCTCTCAGGTCTCAGCGCTCCACTCAACATCAAAGCTCACTACGCTGGAGTTCCCACCCCCAGGAACTGGACTTATGGCCTCATCCGCTACTTTGATTCAGCTTTAATGAGATAAAAACACTGACACGGCAGACACAGGTGGGGGGCACAGCAGAAAAATCCCCAACCATTGATGTAATACCTACTGTGTTGAATGATCTGTTTACAGCTCGCATTTGTGTTTATTTGGAAGTGTTAAAGGAATACTCAGGCATTTTCTTAATCCTAATCTTTATCTACTACATCTGTAGCATATGTGTGATTATCAGATACAAACATTTTCCGTGTCCTGAGGAAAGAACAGAAGGGGGAGGTATTTGGACACTTCTATTTTAGCTATTTGATATAATTCCAGAGCATATACAGTATCCACTTCAAATTTACACACCTAATGTCTTTTGAATTGATGAGAATGGTACTGGGGCATTACAGTACACGGCAAAGAGGAAACATGAATGGAGCGATGTACCAGGACACGTATGAGGAGAATTTAATTTCATTGGCTGAGAGTATCTGGTTAGAAGATGGACATTTCAACAAGACAACAACCCCAGAACATACAGCTAAAATAACTCCAGAAGTTCTTACATGTTCTAGCCAATCTCCTGACTTGAATCCCATTCAAAAGTCCATCACAGGGATCCTCAGGAACTTCTAGGAATTAAAGATGAATCGCCAAGAGGGACATGCAAAAATTAAACCACAGTACTTTTTTTCCCTATCCCTACGTCATCAATACACACTTTTTTTGTTCATATATATAAGACAAAAGGCGTTATGTGTGTAAATTTGAAGTGAATTTATGCACTGGAGGTATATTAAATAAAAAAACAATAGTGTTTGAATACTTATTTACCCTCACTGTAGTTTATATTTGATTACCTCTATATATAGAGTTGTACATCGATCAGCAATAACCTTAGAACCACTGATATGTAAAGTGAATAACATTGATTATCTCATTACAATGGCACCTGTCAAGGGGTGGGATATATTAGGCAGCAAGTGAACAGTCAGTTCTCCAAAATTGATGTGTTGGTAGTAGGAAAAATGTGCAAGTGTAAGGATCTGAGCAACTTTGGTAAGGGCCAAATTGTGATGGCTAGACAACTGGGTCAGAGCATCTCCAAAAGGGCAGGTTTTGTGGGGTGTTCCAAGGGAACCAGCAACAGAGACATGGGCACCCAAGGCTCACTGAGCAAAGGCTAGTCCATCTGTTCTGATCCCACAGAAGAGCTACTGTAGCACAAATTGCTGGAAAAGTTCATGCTGGCTATGATAGAAATGTGTTAGAACACAGTTTTAATGTTATGGCTGATTGGTGTATATTTTCAATGATAATGACTGTATTAAATACAGCTGCCTCTAGACTCCATTCAGGAATGGGCAAATCAGTAGTCAAGGTACACAGGAGAAGCAGATTTCTTAAACCTACTCAGGATGAGTAGATTTAAGAACCAGAGAAAGAAAAGAAACCTACTTCCTATTAAATTCACAAAACATACATTTCCATTCGGAGTATATCTTTAAATGTAATGCGCTTCACTGGAGCCTATCCCAGGGAACTTTGGGCACAAGGCAGGGGACACCCTGGATAGGGTGCCAATCCATGTGTGTGCACATGTACACACTACAGACAATTTGGAAATGCCAATCAGCCTACAACACATGTTTTTGGACTAAGAGAGGAAACTGGAGTACCTGGAGGAAACCCCCCCAAAGCACGGAGAGAACATGCAAACTTTATGCACACAGGGTGCAGGCGGGATCTGAACCCCCAACCCCGGAGGGGCGAGACAAACATGCTAACCACTAACTAAAGGCAAAATTTTGGCCAATGATCTGCTGACTATTTAGAGATTTTGTTAGAAGAGGATAATAATATGGCTAAACAGAATCATCATCTATACAGGAATTCATATATTTATTTGTTTCTCTTTACTTGTATTAATACACTTAACTAACTAACTAGCTTTCCATATATTATTACTACCACTTTTTCACCATGTCAGTTTCTGGGCACTGAAACTATGGGAAGCACATATAAGCCTTATTATTTATAAGTGTGAACAGACTAAGTATTCATTTACAACCGTTCATCCCTTCCCCATGTTTGGGTCAGCAGGTGTACATGAAAAAATGAGATGAAAAATACATATATTACAAAACACCACATTAACACACACAGAGACATACAGAAACACACTTAATGTCAGCAACTTTTCTCCCTCTGGAATACTGCATCATATTTATTTATCCTTTCCACATCTCAGATTTCTCTCCATCCCTCTAGCCTCCAGCCTCTCACTCTCTTGCCAGTTTATGTTCAGTCTCTCCATCACTCGCTGTTCCACTATCCCTCCGTCTCCTGCACATTTAAACAATAATTGAATCTGCAGACCTCCTCCATTTATTCTCTTCAATGTTTAATACACTGAAGTGGCCAGCCCTTCTAACTCCTTCCCCCAGCGGGCCTAGACAAACTGTGGCATGCTAATAGCCTCTGAAACCTTACTACTAATTCCTGCTATTCTTTTCATTTCTCTAGCTCACTTTCTGCTACTAATAATCTTGGCGAGAGAAACGCTCGGAGTATCCCGCAGTGCAAGTATATAAGAAAAGAGCCATTCTAATATCAGACTTAATAATGAGGCCCTTAAATAATTTCTCCGGCAAGTCCCTCTGCTGCTGGCCGGGGGGAAATCGAGCTAGGCCTGTGACGTCTATGAGCGAGTGTGAGCAGAGCGCAGCATTAAAATAGGCTGGAGAGGTTCAAGTATGACAAATAGCGTCAATTGAGCAGCGAGGAGCTCTAAGATGCGGTACGAGAAGCTGTTGGGTAATGAGGGCAGTTTGGTGTTAGGGTGCGTTGTTTCATACGGCTTTGTAACAGCCTTGGAGGTATGAGTGAATTGGAACGTTCGTTTCTAGAGTTCTCGCTAGGACGCTAGAACATAATAAACTGCTTTCACACGAGGCACCGGCACATTTTGTGCTGATATGAACAAAACCACTTCACATGATGAGCACACTATAACATAATAATGCTGTTAGTACTAAGCTTTTTAATCCAGTTAACTAACTTGCTAGTCAACAATTATGAATTATTACATGTCAAATATTGACTGATCATTGAAGAAAAATAAAAGCTTTTGTGAGTATAGCCAACCATGGCTCAACAGAGAAAAGCAAAGACAAGATCCATTACTCAGCATTAAAAGCAGTGGGTACCACCATACTGAAAATTCTCAACATTTGCTGCGTTTCAATTCGCCTACTATCCATCCTAAATAGTATCTGAGATTAGAATGAGTGTGTCCCAAATCGTAGTACGTTGAAATGAGTATCCCAAATTATAGTCTACTATTTCCAGTAGATTTTGAAGTGTGGATCCGTGGACGCTTTTTCAGCTAATATTGCCCACAACTCCTTGCATGAGGGAGGTGGAGTTTTGTGACAGATCAATAAATCAAGGGACTGAAAAGCTGAAATGTAATGAGTTGTTGTATGGTGAGAGTGTGTGTAACTAGGCAACAACATTCTCTTCCATTACATGACGTGTTAGTATGTCCCAGTACTTGCATACTCTTTTGCTAAAAACTCAAAAGTATGTACTTTTTCTTTACAAAAAGAGTGCATACTTTCAGTGCACAGTATAAGTAGGTGACTTGAGATGCAGCAATTGTGTCACACCTTATAAAAAATTTGAGTTTTGAAGTCATGATTACCACAAGACCAGGACATTCGTTTGTAATCATTTGTAAACATGATGAACAAAACCTTGTTTGATCATAGCAAGTTACAGGAGTGAACAGCTGAAAATCTGGAAACAATGAGTCACCAGAGACACGACCAATAGGAATGTATAGAATATACTGCATAGAATGTTTGAAATATGTATAATGAGTATAATGTGTAGATAGATGAAAACCTTCGTATAGTATTAATCAGTTGCCAGTGAATATGTTTACATGCACAACAATAATCGTACATTAACTGGAATTTGGCAATATTCTAATTAGTATTGAGTCACGTAAGGCCACAATTCAATTAAAATGAAACAATCCGCACCCCTGGAATATGCTGATTGGAAATTTGTTGCATGTAAACATTGTATTCAGAAAATCCACTGAAAGGAGATATATGTGCATGTTCAGTCTGTATGGAATCTCCTGGGAAATAACAGCAGGAAAGGAAAAGTGTGTAAGTGTAGATCGGCACACTAACAACAACCATGTATACAGGAATATTCAGATGCCTATACGCATATAAACATCGTATTCGGAATATGGATGCAACCCGGATACAGACCTTAAAATGGCATTTGATGTGCATGTAAACATAGTCAATGTTAAGAATCCAAAGGGGCAAAGAATAGCTTTAAGTCCCAGATTTAAGTTTTGAGAACATTATATGGGACCATCAAAACAAACCATCATGCCAATACTCGTTTGAAAATACTCATTGAAGACTGTCCACAAATCTATATAATACAATTCTGTATAATGCATCACGTCATATTTTATCTAATTAATTTATTCATGTCATCTACTATGAGTCACCTTTAACTAATCCAGCATGTTGTCCATCAAACTGCTACATCATTCCCTACAGCAGGTCTAATGGCAGCCAGTGCAGGTTCAGATGGGTGAAAACAAGACCTTCTGAGCTGAAGGTCAACCTGAGTGCTAACAATCACGACAACCGTGGGCTTGTTAAACCTGACTGCAACCATTAAGCTCACCACATAACACAAAACAGGCAGCAAGGGGCAATAACACAGCCAATGCCTGCTGCATGTCAATACACTCAGCACACATACAATGCAAAAATAAATCTACATATTGAATATCTAAATATTGATGTAGGAAATAAAATATTGATGTAGGAACATTTTAAACATCATATCAATGGGTTAATTACAGAAAATATAGATATCTGTAATTAAAATTTGCTATCTTGGTAGCTTCATTGAGAGGGCTCTAATATATTTTTCTTCATATACTCTGCCATATAAAAAAATTTCAATCTTAAATAATTTATAGTGGTTGATGAAAATTTACACCACAGCCTAGCAGTATTAAGGACGGTGTGCTGGATATGAGTAGAATCTTGTCAACAGAAATGAACAGCTTAAGCTGTGACTGCTGTAAATATGGTAACTGTTATCATTTAATCACTGGAGATTACTGGCCTCTTGTGAATAGTGGAAGGTGGGGTACAGCCTCATCATATCAGCTGCTCAACACAGATTAATCTTCACCAGTCCTGAGTCACACAAATAAAAACATTGCTATTTGACAGATTTAAGCAATGTTCCTTTGATTTGTTCACCTATCTAGATGTTGTGCAGTTGTGGGGCAGTGCGTTCAGAGTTATCGGGATACAAACAATGCTGCCCCATACTCGGGGGAGGAGCAGCAGAGAGCACAGTTAATGACGGGGTTTCCAAATTGCGTTATTACTCCACAGCCATCAAGATTGTATTTTATAGCAAATACTCAGAATTAAAGCTAATCAATTTCCTCAAACAAAGATAAAGTGTAAGTGCAGACTGTGTGTCTATGATGCATAGACCCGTTTCTTTTGTAAATATATTGCAAAGAGTGCTAGAGGGAAAGGGGGATCATGGAGTGGATAATGCACATCAGAATTGCGTGTACAAAACAGTGACCTTAGTTTCTATGCAAAGGCCAAGAAAAAATATGAAAATGTGTCACCCATTTTCAATGTCTGTATTTTTGGGCTAGATTCAGGTCTTTTGTGTAGTTTTTGAGATGGAGTTTTGCTGGAAATATTGCAGAAACCTGGCAAACCTTGTCAATGGTGCACACTTGGTGTTTTGTTCAAACACAGGTGAACAAAGGAGCTGCTAGACTGTATGCTGGTCACTGTATGTTTTTGACTCTCAGCTGCCTATTATGGACTTACTCTAAAAATCCACTAGTGAAGTGTGATATCCTCGCAACTTCATTTTGTTTGAGGCTATGTTGTTATTATTGTCATCCTGCACCACCAGAATCTATGATCATGAGCCACTGCTGCCAATAATGTGTCACTAGAAAGTAGAATTTTCATATCAAATCAACAGAGCCCTCTTATTAATCTATAATGAATATATATTGAGAAAACCCTGAGCATTTTACACATGTATAACTTCATATATTTTGTCATGTTTCTCATTGAGATCTGTCACTGAATGAACACGTTGCAGTAGACACAATGCCAGATATGACTAAAATATTGTCAGTGGACCACTCATTAACTACATGTGAAACAAAAAATAAGAATTGGTTCTTTGCAAACTCAATAATCAGAGTTCAAAATAAAAATGAAGTATTAATTGTTGGGTTAATCCTTAATGTGTCCAGTCATCTCCTTAACTCATTTGAAATAAAACTCCTCTTCGGATCACACTGGAGAGTTTCCAGTGTCCTTTCTGAAGGTACACCACCCCCACGCTACATACTGGCTGTTATGTAGTCGTAGGCACACGACTTAGTACGTCAGCATGAAGATAAACTCTGCTGATGACCATTACATGGCCATTATTCTATTTTGAACTACATTTCATCTGTCCAAGTTCATCCATCTTCTCTCTTTTGAAAAGTGACAGACTCTACGCACTTTATCATCCATCTGGCCATCCGCAGCCTCTCATTGTCACTGCTTATCACCTCATGCAGCATGTTGTATTGTCTAATCTTTCAATCATTTCTCACATTCTTGTCACACCCCATTTTTTTAAATCGTTTCAAAATCGATTACTTCTTTTCTCCAATCCTTTCTTTTTTCCCAAGCTTTTGTGTCACCATTTACAGCTACATTATTCTGTCCCTCCTTTGCATCTTGATATATTATTCTCTCACTTTTTTTTATCAGTTCATCCTGCTTCATCATCATCACCTAGCTTTTTTTTAAGAAGCCCCATCAATCTCTAATCAAACACATGCTGAATTAATTACATGTCACATAGGAAGCATAATTAACACCAACGACCTCAATTCTCATTATATTACCCCAACCCTTCTTTCGCTTTTAAATCAAATTTTTAAAGAAAGCCTGGCTTTGATTGAAACATGAAGCTATTTCCGTCCAGCAGAGATAATTCATTTCATTCTCTCTCTTTCTCTTGCTGCTTTTCACGTTCCTTCTGGGCTGCGTCCAAATACGCATACTTTTACTCCATAGTGTACTCAGCCAAGTTTGGAAAGATAGCAGACGTGGGTAATGAGGTTTTCTACAGAAAGCATGTCATTATTACACTTCGTTCATGTTGTAAACTGGACTGTTTCCCAAAAGCATTGCAAAAGATCCTTGTAAAATGGTAGCATGAGCATCACATTGAACACCCTTTACCAGGCCATTTTATGTTGCTTTTGGGAAAGTGGGTACAGTTTAGAATCTTTCATAACATATAGACCATGTGTGAAAAACTGGTGCACTGGGGTAAATTTTATAGATAAGCTAGTTACATAGATATGCAAAGTAGCGGGGGGGGGGGGGGGGGGGGTGTTAAGTGTGGTTGATTTTCATTTGTTATTAGTTTTTCTGGATCACAGATTTCAGTTCTGAAAATTGCTGTAAAAAAAAAAGCACTGGAAATGAAAATGAAATGGAAATGAAAATGGAAAAAATAAGCTTCAGTTTGGTTCAGTTTGTTTGTGTTTTTGGTGGACATATTTTATTCTTTATTTTAAACAAGAAAAAAAAGTTCTGTCCTCAGTAGCTGCTGAAATTGTGTCATTTGTGAAAATGCTTTTATTTTTAATTATTAAGATCTAAATAAGTAAACTTTATACACTCTGTTGTGATCAATATATGCATATTGCTTTACACAGTGAAACGTTGTCCTTATTTTGTATGCAGTAGTAGGTGTATAATATTGCATGTTGGAGTAGTATGAACAGTGTCAGCCGCCAGCTTCAATCCAAATAAAGACAGCAAGAGAATCCTTAAATTCATGTTCTTTGCACAGATGTACTGAAAAGATGAATGTGTTTGTCCTAAATGTTAATAACATTACTGATTGGCACAAAAAGCCAGCAGATTGGACGTTTATATTATAATCAAAACATGCAAAAAAAAAAAAAAAAAATCATTATTCTTCTGATATTTAAATAAATATATCAAATCCTTTAAAAAACTTCAATAGTTTTTTCACATTAAATTAAATCATGTCTCAGAAATGTATTCTTCCTTTTACTTAATGGATAAGGGATACTTTATATAACACTGCTTATTTATCGACTGGATACCGGGGCTACTTCTTCTCTTTCTTTTTCTAAGCAATTGGTCACCAGCCACAAATTAAGCTTGCTGCTGTATAATAAATCCTTTGAGGTACTTCCATGAGTAGTTTCATCTTTCTAAATGCTGAAATATTGATAATGTTTCCAATCTGTGCCAAATGTGGAGAGAAGAAACTACTAAATTCTCAAAAAGATTTAGTCAGAGTTAATGCGTAGCATTGGATATTTAGTCTGGGGGCTTAAATTAGCATATCACAAACAACATAGAGTACAGGTAGCTAAAGTGATTAGGTATGGTTTGTCTTTTTCTGGATGAGTGGAAAGACGGATAAACACACAAAATAAAACCAAACAATTCAGTAAAAACAGCAGTGCAAATGATTTAGTGTAACATTAGCAGCCTGACATTGAGATATATATATATATATATATATATATAGTTATATATAGTTATATATATATATATAGTTATATATTGCATAGTTAATAATACAAAATTTTTATGGGTGATAACTCTCATATTGTTCATATTGTGGAGCATTTCAGATAGGAAAGGTGTGAACCATGCCATGAGCCTTATTTTCTTCAGCAAGACTGCATGTCGGTTGTTTGTGTAACGCTCGCAAAAAGATTTCATTTCCTCTCTATCTTTTCAAAATAAGAAAGAAAAATCTCTTTACTTATTTGTCCCTTTAGAAAAAAAGGAGAGAGAAAAATATAGATAAGATAAATATAGATAAAATAAGAGAGATTTCAATGGGGGAGGGGGGTGGTTGGGGGAGACACACACTTTCTGTACGAAGTGTCTAGGGGTGGCTAACTGTGGTCAGACTGTGGTCTGACTGTGCGCATTGTGAATGTCTTATGATTAGGCAGCTCCTCTCGTGGCTTGCTCTCTTCTCGGGTGAAGGGAGTTGGGTTTCTGACCCTCGCAGATGTGGGGTCATGGGGATCTCGTATGGATCTGGAGGAGGAGCCGGAGACGAGCTCTGCTCTATCTATTGCTCTGTCTTAGGGGTACGCCGGATTTTAGAGCTCGCGTTATGAGTCCTTCTTCCACTATGCAAAGCCAAAAAAAACCCTCTCTGACTCAGAGGAGCCAGAAAGGGGTGCCCTTGCACCAAAAACTAGTTCAAACTATATATTAAACACTGATTCATTGGTTCACCTGGAGATCAACACCCCCTAGCGGCAAACCATGGAAATTTCAAAACAGTTCGAAACAGTAATGACGTAACGAAGCCTTGTTTGCTGAAATCATCTGACTTGCCCAGTTTGATACACGCGCCGAACCACTGATTCGAAATAAAAGATTTGCAAAGCTTTTGAAGCTTCATGAAGCAGTGTTTTGAAAGTGCCTATCACTATCAAAAATGGAGAGCAGATCTCAAGCATATAAAGAGCTGCTTGAAGTGATTACTAATGCAGTGAATATAAATCTCCCTCACACCACAGTAAACTCTTTTTTTCAGACGTACATGATGAAATATCACGCTTCTGGGGAAAACCATACACTAGCCGTTTTTATAACCCTGTGATGTCAGATTATTTGGCCATTTGGGGGGAATGAACTGCACAGCTATTTAGCTATGCCGAAGGTGGAAGAGGCACTTGCAAGCTACCTCTCTCCATCAATGGCAGGTAATTTAGGGGGGCTGGTTTTGCCATCCAAGCCATGTAAGGCCACCTCAGCATTGATGGGCAAGGCCTATGCGGCAGTATGTCTCACTTGTGGGTGACTGCATACAATGACAGTGTTGGAGGCCGATTCAAGCAGACCTGCTGAATGAACTCGACATACAGCGGCGTTCAGCCAGTTCCTTCCCCGTCGTGTTGAGTTCGCCCAGGCATCCACGAGTGGAGCCCGGGCCAGCACTAGTGCAAGGGAGGCACAGAAGGAGAGTGTGGCAAAAACGCCCACGTCCCCCCCCCGCAGAAAGCCAGGGTGGCCACAGTCGCAGCCTGCTAATAGGCCTGATGTGAGAATGATCATAAAGACCAAGCAAACAATTAAGGAGCGGTCCTGAGGGACATTTACATTCCACCGCAGGCTCGAGTGTCTTGCAGTGACCCTCAGATTCAGATCTTTTGAACAAGCCATGCCCTCAGTATGACAGAGTGGGTATTCTCGTTCCCACAGTGTGAAGCTCAAGCAACGTTGAGTCCTCTTTGAAAGGGAACGTCTAGGTTGCCCCTGTTCCCTGACAAGGGAACGAGATGTTGTGTAGCTTTGTCATATGGGGGAAACCTGTGAATTGTGTCTCCACGTCAGATGATACTGGCTGATTGCGTGGTTCACAGGTGCCATTTTTATATCATGCGACGCATGATTGCCACGTCACCTGATCACGGCAAGGGCTCGTTCCCTTCTCAAGGAGCAGGGTTACATTTGTAGTTGTGGCTTAGTGGTTAAGGCTCTGGGTTACTGATCGGAAGGTCAGGGGTTCAAGCCCCAGCACTGCCAAGCTGCCACTGTTGGGCTCTTGAACAAGGCCTTTAACCCTCTCTGCTCCAGGGGTGCTGTATCATGGCTGACCCTGCGCTCTAATGTATATGTAATCCAGACTTTCTGCAGGCACAAAGCTTTGTTGATGAGAGAGAATGGCCAGGTTGGTTTACACTCATAGGATAGCTATAGTAACTCAAATAACCATTCTTTACAACCATGGTGAGCATAAAATCTCAGTATGCATAACATATCAGTCTTTCAAGTGGAGGGGCTACAACAGCAAAAGAACACATTGTCCTGTCAGTTAAGAATCAAAGAATGCACAATTGTTTAAAAATAAACAGGGGACTAATTTGATTTTGGAGGGAAGCAGGGATGAGTGGGAAACAAAATATTACCCATGGCCACCTTGACAATGATGTGAAAACAGTCAGTTTAGCGTAGGCCATGTTTTGTGATATTCTTAATGAAGTAGGCAAGCATTGCCATCTAAGCCGTCGGCAATGACCTAAGTCATGTTCTATGTAGCAATGACCTCATTTGCTGTCTTTTTTTGCCTCCTTTTTTTGAAGTTCTTCAGCCTCAGGGAGCCTTAGGGGGAAATGAGACCTGAGGCTCTTGCCTTTCCGCCTCTCCTTTCTGATCAGTTGTTCTTCTCTGGCAGAAAATGAGACCTACTCATTAACTGTTGAAAGTCGCTCCTCTATTATCATTCTCTGTTATTCTGTCTTATTCTGTCATCTCTCTGTCGTTCCCTCCTCTCACTTTGCTCAATCTCTTCTTCTTCATCCTCTTCTGTTGTTCAACACCCATCCCTTTTTTCTGTCTTTCATCTTCCTTTCTTTGCTTTTAATCCAAGTCACTACCTCTAGATAAGACTGTCTCATCTTCTAAGACCAACTTTCGATTTGTCTTCACCTTCTACTTGTTCCCTTTCTCTCCAAGCTAAATCGTCCACTGTTATTTTCGCTGCATTAGCTGCATCAGCTTAGAGGTAAACAGTGTTTTCTTCTGTTGGGAATAGTGTAAATGTTTTCCTCCCTCTTTCTACCAGTGGGAAAAGGATTGTAACTAGCTCCAGTGAAATGATATGAATTCCATCAGGCATGTTACCTCAGAGAAGATCTGAAATTCTGAGCCACACAACACACATATGCAGCTCAGTGTTTTTTTGGAAAGCAATGGCGTTATGAGTCACTGTGAATAGAACGGCTGCAGAGAAGAAGGGGATGGTGAAGATAGCGATGGAAAAGGTGATGTAGGTAGGTATTGGGTGCAGATGAAGATTCAGTAAAAATCAGTGATATGATCAAGATAATGATGCAAGTTATAATAAGTTAATGACCAGTGCAAACCATCTATTTTTATCTGTTTTATTTACATACTTAATATATATTTTGTGATTTGTTGTTGTCAAAGTTTTCCCACCATTCCATATGTTGGAGTAGAATATTCCCTGACTATCTGCAGCAGACCTCCAGAAGTCATTGTAGTTGAATTTATTTTAGTTGAACTTCCTGCATCACATGAAGAGGTCGCAGCTACACTTCTCTTGGCTCTCACAACTACATCTTGGCATTGAGTGAAAAGAGAATGTGCCTTCCTTTTATTAAAAACAAAACACTCTCTTCCTCTCTTTAATCCTTACTCCCAGTGGCCAAAGTTAATCTTTTACTCCAAATGTGTGGTCATATTACTACTCGCTTGTTTTATTTTTTATTAAATAAGTATTAAAACCAAAGACATGGTCAAAGCAATTTATCTATATTAATGACTGAATTGCTAATGACGTCCACCTGTTTGCTAATATGCAAACATTTATATGGCTCAGATTTGAAGAATGATTAATAGGAAGGCCAGGCTACCCCATTAATACCTGTGCTAACCTCGTGACAGCTCCTCACTGTCCTGTTCCAGTGTGGCACTCATGCTCTGTTTCAGTTCTGTTTTTAAGAAGTCATCATTGACTTTAATTTATGACTCCGATGTCAAACGATTGGTCACTTGCCAAACAAGAGAAGAAGGAATAATTATTGAAAATGTTCTTTTTTTTTTATTCAGACCTGAAAATTAAATTGTGATTTCTGGACAAGATCTGCTACTGAGGACTCCATTTATGTTGATTCGATCTCTCACTTTTTCAAGGGGTCATCTAACAAACATCACACGAATATACAGTAATGGAACGGCCTCTTGGGAAGGTCTGGCAAAGTCGAGTCAACAAGGGCATCTAAAAAATGTTAATAAAAAAGGCCATGAATATCATCCTCATTTATTCAGTACATACACTTTATTAGAAAGACATGAAGACCTGCACATTCATGCAATTATTCATTCAGTTAATGTTCACATCAGACTTCAGAATAGAGAAAAATGTGATCACATTGACTTTGTCCATGGCATGTTTGTTAGTGCTAGACACTCCTGTCAGACAAGAACAGCAATCTGGGGCTATAGGGAACATGCTTACTGAAACTGGGCAGCTTTTTTTGGACTTTGATCGACTTAAATAGATCATATACAGAACACAAGCTCAGTATAACCACAGCAGAATTCTATGCTAATGTGTTAACTATACCCTTTGGGTAGAAGCATGTGTCATGCAAATTACCATGGTTACCCATTCTCCTCCATGTAAGCTCACATGCATCTTATCTGTCCTGATCTCAGTGTATGAGAAAGCAGATGAGTGTGTGAGAGAGAGAGCATGTCTACACAGAGTATAGTATAATATATTTGAGTTATATGGGCATCACTCATGGTTTTTGATTGGAAAAAAGAAAAATGAAAAGTACAGTACTGTAGATATAGGTTTAACCTGCAACAGGACAAATATTTAAAACATTAAGACAAAAATCAAAGGAGAAGTTACTATGAAAGAGTGTTGCTATGAAATCTGTCAGTTATAATATATATGTCAAGAAGAAATTAAAATTTCTCAACTGATTTAAGCATTTATTTCTTTATTATTAATACCTACAGTAGCATACACTATTGCATATAGAAATCTACTGTTTTGTTACTTGTTAAATTCTCTTGATTTTGTCTCAAGGGTAAGTACATTTTTGCACTCAACTCTAATGTCAGTTGATGAAATATATCAGCTGACAAATAGTACTGTTTCTTTAAAAATATTACATCACTGTTCATTAACATACATCAGAAATGTGGGTTTCTATAAAATGAAAGCAGTAGGGGTAATATAACATGTACAGGACATTGCTCTTTGAGGCAATAGCAAGTGTAAGTAATTAAGCGACTATGCCTATTAACACTGTGGGGTTTGAATGCAATATTTGGCATCACAATAATTTCTCAAAGATTAAGGAAGCAATGTGTGAACAGGACATTCGGCTATTCAGCACGTATTTACACTGAGGGGTTTTTAAATAATGTATTTTTAAATAATACGAATCTGCTGACTGAATGCTGTAATCATCTTTGATTTGATGAAGTAAAAGCAGCTCTTGGTAGTCACACTTTCCTGTTTATATTATTGTATTACGTCAGAAAATCGTACATTAGAAATCTGTGTAAAAGGACGATAAATAACAGTCATGTACATTTCCTTTAGAAAGACACCACACACATGCATCCAACACACACACACACACACACACACACACACACACACACACACACACACACACACACACACACACACACACAGATGTGGTCCCTTGCTGTGACATAGATAGATGAGCTTTAGTCAGAGTGAAATAGGCTGTAATAACATGGGTGCTGAGAACACTTCATCTTCCAAAGACACACACGGTGAACGAAGAAACTTCTTTTAAAGCAGAAGCTACAGTTGCTTAGCATCCTAACACTACGGATCGCAAATCCTACGCCAAACACACACAAACACCTGCACACCTGCCACCCGCACAGTCTTCGTCATGTTGCCTGTGCTCTCTCTCTCCCTCTTTCTCTCTAATTCACACCCACCTAAGCAGCTTCTATTGGAGGCAGAGACGTCTGACCTCATGCCACCCTGGTGATTGATATATCTAAATGTCATGAGTGTCTGAGTGGACCAATACCTGGCAATGTCTCGGAACCACTAAGAAACAACCTAAGGGCCAAATGGATCGTCTTCAGTTCCAGCTTGTTGATGTGTTCTGATTACATACTGGGGGGCCTCACACCCCCACTGAGGAACCACGATTGAAGAGTCAGTAGTGACTATCTCTTTCCAATGGACCACTGCTCCCCCTTTTATTAGAAAAGCCTTGTGTCTTCAGCAAGCTAGGGCCTGTGCCCCTCCTGCTGAGAAGGGGAAACATTTCTGTAGCTTTTGGAGTCCAACTCTATTATTATCCTGATCCTCTGGCCCTCAGGGGAGACAAGGCCACCTGAATGCATCCTGAAAACACCCCTGGTGCTAGAGATAGGCCAAAGAGAAGCATTTTGAATTTAAATGCCTGTCTTTAAAAAGGACTTTGACTAGGCATAGCGCAGGTGAATCAGTCTTGTGGTTGCACAGCATTTAATAAACCTAAGGAAATAAGCACAGGAGGGGTTTTTAGGAACCAGTTCAGGGCCTTTTGATTTTTTGTTTGGTCATGTGGGGAGTATAAGGCAGATAGAGGAAAACCAAACTATAGCCTTAGTATTTCAAGTTAGTGGAATTCAGCCAACTTATCAGGTTTAGTAGTGAAATCATCTACTATGGCTGTTGCTGAGGACACATAATCAATTGCTTACTATTAGGAATATAACTACGCATGGTGTGCATGTGGCTGTAGATGTAAAAGGTGAACGATGACCCTGATATTTATTGCAAATACAGTTTATACATCACTATGTCACCTTGTTGAAAGGTCTTGGCATGCTGCCACACACATGCGCGCACACACACACACACACACACACACACACACACACACACACACACACACACACACACACACAAGAACTGCCTCTAGTGGTAAGGAGGGGTGAAATAGAACTAGCAATAGTGACTGCTAGCTATTCCGGCCTCATGGCCAGGAAAAGTCTACTGTAACCCTGACCAGCATAAAGCAGTTGCTGAAGAGGAATGAAATAATTAATTATTTCTCTGCCTGTCCTTGTGTATAACTGGTTTTGTGTATTTTGGCCAATGGTCCTATTCAATTTAATAAAATGTGTCCACTGTATGAAACAAAATGTTTCATATTAACAGCCAGCTTCTTGAAAACTGGCATATCAGGCCTGCTGTATAAAATGGTCAGTAAACATAATCTTTTACATTTTTCAGTCTTTGTTTTTATTAATGTTTGTAGTTTGTACATTTCTCCAAAAAATGCACTGCTGTTAGTTTGAAAATATATTTTTAATTAGTTAAACTAGTTGTTATTATACACTGTTTTAGTCACACTAGTCACTGTTATAGTAGGTAGGCACAGTGCATAGTGTGATATTAACACTCTATGATGTGAATCATTTTCCAGTGTCACACCAACCCACCCCTAAAAACCTTTGATTTTAACAACCTCTCTATTTCATTCGATCTTTGTGCCTTTTCAGCCATTGTAGGTCTGTCTCTTTCTTTTTCTTTTTTCCAGACATCTCTCTCCCAATTCACCAACCCTTGAAAGAATCTGTAAAGAAGCTTCTTTCATCCTTCCTTTATCCTTGTATGAATTTGTAATCAAAGGAGATCAATCTTCAGGACCCAAAATTAGCCTCAACATTATATGCTAATCATAAAAAGGGCCCTCACATGGCATGCTGTCGGTGCTCGAGTTGCAATGTCTCATGCTCTTTCTGCTCGTTCGCGGTGCGTTTTTTCATTTGTATAGCAGATGAAGGAATTGAGGAGGGGAGGAGATGGGTGACTGCCTTATTGGAACGCATGCCATTCACCTCTGTGTCAATATGTTGGACACGCCAATCAAAGAGAGAGAGAAAGAGAGAGAGAGAGAGAGAGAGAAGGGGACAGTAAGAAGGTGGAGTCAATATGTTCCAATGCCATTCGACCCATGGCTAATTAAATTCGCAGTGCTTTGGGGTTCATTAAGCTTGCTAGCAAAAGAGAGAATAAAAGCTATTAATCACTGACTGATATGAGCCACATCAGAGGAGCAACACACACACACACACACACACAGGGGGGTGTGAATGGACATATTCCACGTATTCTATTCTATACAGTGGGCTTGTGTTGTTAAATGTGTCGTCCTGTGATCTCTTACAATGTTAGACTGAAAAGAGAAAAGCAAAGGAAACAAAGACAATAGAGAGTGTAATTATAGCTGAACATTTCACCAATAAGAACAGTAATAGCTGGGAATCTCACACAGTGACAGAGAGGAAATCGAGAGAGAAAACAGGGAAGAGAGAATGAGAGTGTGAGGAGGCTCAGTGCATTTACACTAATAATACAGTCTTTCTTTGGACACCAGATTACTCAAGTGGTCAGATAAACAGCATACTACAAAATATTATATCCGTTTAAGTTGTGATCAGATTTCAAGAATTGTGTTAAAAACATATCCCATTCATTTGTTTCATGTCTAATGAGTGTATGATAGATGTGTTTTTATAGTAGTATCTAGCCTATGTCCTCAGAGTATAATAATGTAAAACCCCAGGTTGGGTGATGGAAAAAAGTCCTCCTTTCACAAACGTCACAGACTCAGACGCTCCACCGGTGAACATCTGATGTGTTTCGTATAAGAGACTGTATGAAGAGTAGACACAGTGTGCATGTTGGAATGTGCTAGGATAGCATGGAACGCTCAAAATGGCTGCGTTAACATGCATGTTCCGCCCCTTCAATAAAAAGAGCTTTGTTAAGAGGTCTGAGTGGAAAAAAGCTAGGCATATCAGATTCCATCACTGTCTCTGTGACTTTCCTGTCTGTTTTTTGATTAATGTGACCTCATAATCTACACATTATGTGTTAGTTTTCTCTCCATGCCCAAAAGAATTAACGTCAATGAAGATAATGCCGAGCTGATGGACGTATCTATAAAAACAGAAGAAATCCACAGTAGCATATTTAAAGGCTGCACACTGTCTAATACATTACTTTAGAAGCTATTATGTTTACCCTATGTTGTGGAAGTTTATTGGGGGCAGGAAGACATTTGGGATTCAGCCCACGCTCAGGTCTGGCCTTTGCCCTGCTCGTTATAGAGAAAAGCACATGCACAGTAGCAGAGCGTCTTGAGGACCGCAAATTATTTACACCATTTTTTTTTTTTTTTTTTTTTTTGTCAGATTGTAACACTGACTTTAGTTATTTGAAATTTTTTTCTTTATATTTTGTTGATTCATTTCAGGTTTATGGGTCTTGCCTGGGAGTGTTGCCAAGATGGCCAAGGATACAAGTTCTGCAAAAATAACAGTCTGTGATTGAGTGTTTGCAATACGAATCAAATGGGAAAATAGGACGTTCTAGGCCAGCTTTGTGTTAAACATTCAAAAGATTGAACCAGAGCAACATTTTACAATCATAAAAAACCTCCATAATAAAGATTTGCCAATAAAGTAGCCCTATGTTTGGATTTACTGGTGGCTTGCAAAGTGACTACATAGCTTGAGTTATGCATTTGATGTAGCTCACATAGATGTAGGTTTTATCATATGTGATCTGTCAAGTGTGATCTGTACATGATCGAATTATTGTGAAAATGAATATGTATACATATGTATTTTTTGTATATGTGAACTCCAGCTTTGTGTGTGTGTGTGTGTGTGTGTGTGTGTGTGTGTGTGTGTGTGTGTGTGTGTGTGTGTGTGTGTGTGTGTGTGTGTGTGTGTGTTACTATCCTTGTGAGGACCTTCTTTTGACATATTTGTTAATGCAGCCAATTAATACTGCGCCTACAACTAAATCTAACCTGCAACCTTAACCTCAACTTCACTAACCAAAAAGAAACCATTTTGCTCTTTCAGCTTGTTAAATAAAAGCTGCAGTTTTGTTTTTTAAAAATTAGCATTTTACTTTGTGGGGACCAGCCAAATGTCCCCACATGGTCAAAACGGACAGATATTCCTATCTTCCTATCATCTGGTCCCCATTAAGATATAAACACATGCCCCATCATCCTGTTGAAAGACTAGATATGAGAGGAGTATAAATAAGACAGGTTCCACCTGAAATCCCTAAGCAGCTTCTAATCACTGGCACCCAATCTTGAACACCTGAGTCTATTTTTGTGGATTTGAAGGTGTGAGAAATGTAGGGGTGTACTTACTTTTTCCATGTGATCTGCTTTTTTTAATTTAAATTATGAAAATTACTCCAAAATGAATTAAAAGGCACTGTTTCAAAGATGATTGAATGTTTACTTGTCCAAATATGCTAAAAAAGCCAACCATTTTCATGGGGGTGTATTTATTTTTTCACATAACTGTATAGCTAAGGGGCTCTTCTGTTGCAGTGTTTACCATTTAGCTCTGAAAGGGACAGATCCATTAAGTTTCATTAGCTTAATGAATCAAAGCTATTCACTAGGCTGTGAAACTAAGCGGCACACTGAAAGTGCAAAAATGTCCCCCGTTTATGAAGAGCTCTGATTGTGTGTGTGTGTGTGTGTGTGTGTGTGTGTGTGGTCTCTCCTGTGTCCATTCAGTCTCTGCACTTTCTCTCTATCGCTAATGTAGGTATGTGTCTAATGAGTGTGCTTGTTTCTCTCTCTCTCTCTCTCTCTCTCTCTCTCTCTCTCTCTCTCTGTGGGTGTGTGTGGGTGTGGGTGTGTGTGTGTGTGTGTGTATGTGTGTGTTTCTCTCTACCCCTTCATCTTAAACACACTCGTTTCCACTCCAGCTCACATCCCATCAACTCTTTCTCTCTGCCTGTTTTTTTCCTCCTCCTAAACTCCTACACCACTTTTCATTTCTCTTCTCATCTCTCCCTCTTTAAAGCTCTCCTTTCTCTCACCCAATCCTCCCTCTGTCAGTTTTCCTCACTGAGTGTGTCTGTCGTACGCGCACACACACACACACACACACACACACACACACACACACACACACAGTCACTAACGTCCTTCTTACATCTGTTATCCAATGCTTCTCAGCTTATCTCGCCACTCCAGTCCCACCACTCTTCTTCTCTCCCTCTCTCACCTCTCCTCTGCCTATCTCTTTACACAGGCAATTATTTCTTTAAGTTTCCTGTCAATGAAGTCTACCTGTCTTCATATTTCTAAATCAAGACACTCCAGATACTCGCTCGCCTCTGTTTTAAACATGAATTTCTGCCTGCTTCAAATACTTTCTCACAAGGAACACCTGCACTGACAACAAACAGGCAGAACAAAAAAGAGACTAAACGGAAAAAGGATTAAGAACATAATACAGCCCTCGACAGAATGTATTCATTTCTCAGCATGGTTTTAATTCCCTGACAAAACTTCTGCATCCAGGCGACTATTAAATAACATGGGACAAGTTCCTTTACCCAAGAACCTGGATGTTTGATTACATTTTTAATCGTATTATTTAATAATAGAAAATTACATTCACGATTTTTCTGCAGATTTAAATCTAAAGTGGGGGTGAGTGAAGTTTCTTCATTTTATCACCTGCCAATTCTCACCCAACATCCAGTTCTCCCCATCATACGGCAGCTATGTACCAACTAGGGAGGGTGAAGCTAACGTGCTTTCTTCGAGCCAGCTGCATTTTTTACAACTGATGCTCATGTGGCAGCGTAATACACTCAGAGGAAAGCGCTATCCACCCGATACACATATATTGTGAGCTCACAGACACTCACAATTGGCTAGTGTCACAGTGATTGACAGGGGAGAGAGAGTATGCCATCCGTCTCACCCAGAGAGCACGGCCAATTTTTTCTCTCTGGCTCCCGGCCATGGGTGGCTGTGGCATCATCAGGATTCAAACCTGCAATCTCCCAACAATACAGTTTCCTGTTTCCAACAAGCAAACTACCAAAATACCAAATACCAGATTCATAGAGAAAAACTAGTGCATTTCCCATACCTTATTTCTTCTGATACGCCATATTTCTATTAAATTCACGTTATTTCATCACATACTCTACATACATGCATTTAATTAAAATTACAGTCATGAAAAACATCCACGTTACAAATTGCAGCTATTCAAAAGCAACCAATTACATAGAGGACCTGGCTTGTCAAAAAAAACAGAATTTTTGCTACAGTAGGCCACTGAAAGGATCCGTATGAAAATAAAATCACACCTGAGTAGCACCTTTAAAGGGTGGAATAATCTCACTGGCCCACGGAAAACGAATGCCATGGAATAGGGCTGTAGGGAACTGGTGCAACTGGCACTGTAAGAGTGACAAAAACATGAAGGAAAGGAAAGGATAGATGTGATTTTTTTATGTCATGGAGAGAAACTGCGCCCAAGGGTCAGCAAGCGGCACTGATAACACATTTCACACACACAAGTGCATTTAGAGCTACAGCATTCCTAGAGAGAGAGAGAGAGAGAGAGAGAGAGAGAGAGAGAGAGAGAGAGAGAGAGAGAATGGGAGAGAGATGGGAGGAAGTCAGGAGAGATGTCTAATTCAAAGAGACATGCAGCGTTTCCATGGCAACATGGTTTCCATCGTAACGGTCTCGCTAAAGATGCCATTAGAGTGAAAAAATATCCACTTGCACTCTGATGCACTGTACACACATACACACACACAAGTACACACACTCATATATACACACAAACAAACAAAATTGCACGTAGACACAAATATGTACTCTATACTGGAACATTCAGCACCGCAACACACACACGCATACACACACACACATACACACACACATACATTCACAGCGTGTGCTACAGTAATGCACAAGAATTTGTCTCCCATAAGAACAAGCCCTTTAGCACATTAAACCTGACTAATAGTCTAGTAGAAACATCAGTATGGTTCTAGAAAAATATTTCACTTTAAGCATGTCCATCTGTATGTGTGTGAGTGTGTGTGGGCATGGATTTAGCTCTTTGTGGTACAAAAGGTTCTCTTTTTGGATATTGAGGTTAACATTAGATGAGGTTAGGGGTAATGATAGGGTCTTAAATGATATTTCAATGACTACCCCCATCATAAGCCATTAGACTCTGTGTTTACTTATGGTGAAAAAAGGTGAGGGATTAGGGATAGTGAGGTTAGTGTTAGGAGTTAGAATTATGGTTAATGGGGGTATGGATTAGGATTAGCGCTAATGATGTTAAGGATAGGGATTAGTGTAGGGTTAGTGAGATTAGGTATTAGGATTAAGGTTGGTGAAGTTAGAATTATGGATTGGGGTTGGGTAAATGAGGTTAGGGATTAGGATTAGGAGTTAGTGAGGTTAGAGTAAAGGATTAGGGCAGGGTAAATGAGGTTAGGGGTTAGGATTGGGGTTACTGAGGTTATAGTTAAGGAATAGGGTAGAGTAACTGAGATGAGTGATTAGGATTAGGGGTTAGTGAGGTTAGTGTTAAAGAATAGGTTTAGGGGTTAGTGAGGTTAAAGTAAAGGATTAGGGTAGGGTTAGTGAGGTTAGGGATTAGGATTTGGAGTTTGTGAGGATAACGTAAAGGATTACGGTAGGGTGAGTGAGGTTAGAGTTATCTAGGATAGGATTAAGAGTTAGGGTGAGATTAGGTTTGAGACTGTAGGGTTAGGTGGAGAGTCAGCATTATTTAGCTACTGTAACACATACAGTGCCCTCCACTAATATTGGCACCCTTGGTAAAACCTGAATTTTGTTTTCAATTGTTTGATATCCATGAGAGCAGAGTATTTTTGTGATTTTCTTATGAAAAGATCAGAAGGTTGAACAATAAAGACAATTTACACAGCCTTCTTTGCTCATACTTACCAATGGTGCCAATATTAGTGAAGGGCGCTGTAACTTGATGGACATATCCCACACATAGTAATACTGGACTGTGTGTGTGTGTGTGTGTGTGTGTGTGTGTGTGTGTGTGTGTGTGTGTGTGTGTGTGTGTGTGTGTGCGTGTTGGTGTGTGTGTGTCCTTTTCCTTTTTCATGTTTTAAACTGCTGAACAAGCTACATAAATATTACACTGTGCTGTATGATAAATATTGTATATTGAATAATATTGTATATCACTGCAGAAGCTGTGTGAGTTTATTGGGTGTGTAAGTTAGAAATGTCTTGGGAAATATACATACACCTTGATTAACAACATATATGTGTGTATGTGTGCATAGCACAGGATGTCCACACAGTATTTACTACTCACCAAATGATCTGATAAGATACCTAAGGGCATGTGTGTGTGTGTGTGTGCACGCACAAGTAAATGTGTGTGTTTGTAGGCGATGATTCAGAAAGGGACAGAACAGAGCTTGTGTCAAAACAACTGCTACGACACTGTTATGTCATCATGTCATGCCTCTGTCCCTCGCCCATCTAGATACCAAGTTCCTTTGCATATCACCATGGTCACAGGCCAGGGCCTCTCTCTCGTCATGACAACAAGGGCCCCAAGGGTTCTATATTTAAATGGA